>NC_080051.1:18896404-18906404 GCF_026212465.1 Amaranthus tricolor | reverse complement strand
ATGTATTGAGGGATTTGTCAGCTGAAGATGACTTTCAATAAGAAAGGAAGTTGTCCCACATCGGCTAAGGGATTTGTCAGCTGAAGATTACTTTCAATAACAAAGGAAGTTGTCCCACATCGGCTATGAAAGATACTAATAAAAGAAAAATCCTTTAACTCACTTTCACAGATCTCATACCAACTTGCGCAGCCATGCCGTGAGCACAATGCGAACTATTCTTTCGCCTTTTACTAAAGAATACCGTGTGCTCGCTGCATTAAGTGGCATACGTTTATTTTTGGAAGAAGCCTTTAATTAAGGTTAAATGGGTCAAATGACCTGAAATATATGAATTTAATGACCTAAAAAAAAAGTAGGTTAAATGGGTCATTAGCAGTTTGATCCGATATGCTACAGATCAGGTCGGGGTTTCAATTTTTGACCCATTAATTGAATGGGTCAGGTTCAGGTTCAGGGTTTAGTGACCCATTTATATATGATCCGAAACTGAAAATGACCCAACCCGACCTGTTTGGCATCCCTAGTATTGCCCAAAACAAGAAATAATTTTTTTTTTATATATTTTTGAATCAATTTATCTCATAATTTATGAACATCATCATTTATTATGGAATTATCTTCACTTCTATATTTTGATATATATACGGTTGATTGCTACGGCGTAAGCAATGCATAAAAAAGTCATTGAATTTTACAAGTTTTCGAATAAATGTGGTAAATTCATAGGCTGCAATCAAGTCATTAATTAAAATTTATATTATTATTTGATTTGAGATGATTTAATTAATTACAAATAAGGAAAATATTGTTGATCATTCAATACTCGATAAACCTCGAATTTTTACTATAAACATTGTTTTCTTTTATTGGTTTAAATATATACAAAAAATTCACAATATCTTTATATTTTTTTTTTTATTTTAAAATTTTCTTGTATTCAATGTAATTACCCAATATGAGAAGCTTAACAAAAGATAACAATGGAGTCAATCATTACCTACCCTAATCAAGAATTACATGATATTTAAATGCTAAATATTTACTTCTATATATATGTGATATAATATTTCTGATATTTAAGATTAATTAATATTATATATAAATAAGCAAAATATTATTAATCATTCATTACTTAATATTACTTTAAATCTTATTAATTAAAAATATTTACGTATAATCTCACAAATAAAATATTTGTTTCTTAAATTGATTCAAATTTATACAAAAAAATTTCCAGTATCTGTTTATTTTATTTTTTATTTTAAACTTTTCTTGTATTCAATGTAACTACCGCAATATGAAAAGATTAGCAATGGACGATGGAATAGTGAATTATTATCTACCCTAATCATGAATTAAATAATATGAAAATCGTAAACATATAAAATATAATATTTGTGATATTTTGTAATTTAATAATTTATATCGCAATAATTATTTGAGATATTGGATTCATCTATAAATAAAAATGCCTTTAGGAGAATTTGTATTGGAATATTTTCTATAAGAAAATAGAATACAACTTGATTCTTTGTTTTTCTAAGAAAATAAAAGCATAAGATTTGGTTGTTTAGAAAAATTACAAGCCTTTGTAGAAGAATTGAAAAGGTATTCACTCAATTCGTTTTTGTATTTTTGATTCTTTGTATCCACAATTAACGTCAATAAATAAAACATTTGGAGCATCATATTATATGCTAAATTACAATTTTTTAAACAAATATTGAATAAATAAAACAGATAATATTATGAAAACAAGCATAATGTAAACTTTAAAGATTGGTGAAAGCTATATTTTATAAACTCACATATTATTAATATTGATGTTGATGCAAACACGTTCCAATTTTGTTTTTTAAAAAATATGATTATGATTAATTATGTTTTTGATTGTAGAGAAAAGATGCCGAAAGTAAGCATTATTATCTTTATACTCCTTGTCAATACTTTATTATGCTCAGGTTCGTATATATTTGTTTTTTTTAAGAAATATTTTATATTATAATACATTTATAGATACTCTATATTCTAACTTACTGATTTTGACTATAATATTTGAAGGTCGAGTACATGAGCAACTAAAAAGCTTTGTTCTCAGTGAAATTAAACTGACATGTTGTCATGACAATCATATTAGGGAATGTATTCCCGGTGAAAAGAGTGAAGAAAAGTGTAATGAAATGTGTACATCAAGCAACTGCTCAAAAGGTGGAACATGCAAAGTTTTGGCGCAACCCCCTCCAAACCATTATTGTCATTGCTTATGTTAATGTTAGCACGTAAATATTATTATATGGTAATAATTTGAAATTGACTTTGTTAAGGATCGAATTAAATCAAATGAATGAGATATGATTATTATTATTTTCATTATTTATGTTAATTTTTGCAATTTGAAAGTGAACAAGATAACATAAGATGAACACTTAAAATACGATGAAGGAGATAAATTCATTGTGCAAATGTGCACACTATTTTGTTTTTAGACATAATTATGTTTTTTTTTTAATCCTTGAGAGTTAAAGTCCGTTGTCTTATTATTATGCATATGAATACCTAGCGTGATGTGCACAATCTTTATTTATTATGTTAAATGTTAATTAATTATGATAATTTTATTGTGACATCTTCCCTTACCAAATTAAGCAATAATTATTAACCAAAAATATAACAGCGCCTCTCGTGACTGAACGTTTTTATAAGAGATGGCTCTCTATGCCCAGCCCCAATAATTAAAAAAACTAAATTTAAAAACTGACACGTGCGGTTGAGTCTATTCGAGTTTGTGTTATAACCTATTGAAGTTGGTATTATAACCTATTAAAGTTGGTATTATAATCTATTAAAGTTGGTATTTGGAGTTGGTATTATAACCTATTAAAGTTGGTATTATAACCTATATGGAGATACCAACTATAGTAGGTTATGATACAAACTTCAATAAGTTTTAATACCAACTTAAATGATTAATGTGTAATCTATTTAATTTGTATATTTTTTTAATATAGCTATGTAAGTAATATACATGATTTTCTATAAAGAAAAAAACTATTTCAAAATTAGTTTTTTTTTTTTGTCAAATTATAGCAAAATATTTTGATGAAAATAATTTTTTTTCATAAATAATTAATATGTTATCTCCATTGTAATTCAAACATGCTACATATCTTAATTGATTGTATATGGTAAAAATTAGTAAATAAGATATAGTTTTAAAATATTTTGTAACTATTTAATTAAAAAAATTTAATCAAAGATATTTCTCTAATTAAAAATTGTTTCTTCATTAGTTTATTGTATCGATCGAAAGATAGAATGTCGATTTATCATCCACATTAAAAATTGCCTGAATTTTAGATTATTTTTAATAATTATTTTATTAAATAATTCCTTCCCTCTCTTTCTTTAATTATAATAGTCCTTCCCTCTCTTTCTTTAATAATACTAATCCTTCCCTTCTTTCTTTAACTATAATAGTTCTTTCTTCCCAAAAATCTTTATTTATTTTCTACCTTATTTTGTTCCCTCAGTGTTTGTTGATTGGTATTACCCAAAACAAGAAATAATTTTTTTAATATATTTTTGAATCAATTTATCTCTTAATTTATGATCATCATTATTTATTATGGAATTATCTTCACTTCTATATTTTGATATATATATATATATATATATATATATATATATATATATATATATATATATATATATATATATATATATATATATATATATATATATATATATATATATATATATATATATATATATATATATATATATATATATATATATATATTTAAATATATATATATATATATATATATATATATATATATATATATATATATATATATATATACATATATATATACATATATATATATATACATATATATATATACATATATATATATATATATATATATATATATATATATATATATATATATATATATATATATATATATATATATATATATATATATATATACATATATATATATATACATATATATATATATATACATATATATATATATATATATACATATATATATATATATATATATATATATATATATATATATATTTAAATATATATATATATATATATATATATATATATATATATACATATATATATACATATATATATATATACATATATATATATACATATATATATATATATATATATATATATATATATATATATATATATATATATATATATATATATATATATACATATATATATATATACATATATATATATATACATATATATATATATATATATATATACATATATATATATATATATATATATATATATATATATACATATATATATATATATATATATACATATATATATATATATATACATATATATATATATATACATATACATATATATATATATATATATATATACATATATATATATATACATATACATATATATATATATATATATATATATATATATATATATATATATATATATACATATATATATATATATATATATATATATATATACATATATATATATATATATATACATATATATATATATATATATATATATATATATATATATATATATATATATATATATATATATATATATATATATATATATATATATATATATATATATATATATATATATATATATACACACACACACGGTGGATTGCTCCGGCGTAAGCAATACATAAAGAAGTCATTGAATGTTACAAGTTTTCGAATAAATGAGGTAAATTCATTGACTGCAATCAAGTCATTAATTAAAACTTATATTATTATTTGATTTGAATTGAATTAATTAATACTACAAATAAGGAAAATATTTGTTGAACATTCAATACTCGATAAACCTCGAATTTTTACTATAAACTTTGTTTTCTTTTGTTGGTTTAACTATATACAAAAATTCTCAATATCTTTATATTTTATTTTTTTTTTATTTTAAATTTTCTTGTAATCAAAGTAATTACCCAATATGAGAAGCTTAACAAAAGATATTTATGCAGTGAATCATTACCTACCCTAATCAAGAATTACATGATATTTAAATGCTAAATATTTACTTCTATATATGCGATGTAATATTTCTGATATTTAAGATTAATTAATAATATAAATAAGCAAAATATTATTGATCATTGATTACTCAATATTACTTTAAATCTTATTTTAAAAATATTTACGTATAATCTCACAATTTAAATATTTGTTTCTTTTATTGGTTCAAATATATAAAAAAAAATTTTCAGTATATGTTTATTTTATTTTTTATTTTAAACTTTTCTTGTATTCAATGTAACTACCGCAATATGAAAAGCTTAGCAATGGACGATGGAATAGTGAATTATTATAACCTACTCTAATCATGAATTACATAATCTGAAAATCGTAAACATATACAATATAATATTTGTGATATTTGGTAAGTTAATAATATATATAGCAATAATTATTTGAGATGTTGGATTCATCTATAAATAAAAATGTCTTTAGGAGAATTTGTATTGGAATATTTTTTCTATGAAAATAAAATACTACTTGATTCTTTGTTTCTCTAAGATAATAGAACCATAAGATTTGGTTGTTTAGAAAAATTACAAGCCTTTGTAGAAGAATTGAAAAGGTATTCACTCAATTCGTTTTTGTATTTTTGATTCTTTGTATCCACAATTAACATCAATAAATAAAACATTTGGAGCAATCTTGAATAAGTAAAACAAATAATATTATGAAAACAAGCATAGTGTAAACTTTCAAGATTGGTGAAAGCTTTATTTTATAAACTTACATATTATTAATATTGATGTTGATGCAAACACGTTCCAATTTTGTTTTTAAAAAAATAAGATTATGATTAATTATGTTTTTGATTGTAGAGAAAAGATGCCGAAAGTAAGCATTATTATCTTTATACTCCTTGTCAATACTTTATTATGCTCAGGTTCGTATATATTTGTTTTTTTTAAGAAATATTTTATATTATAATACATTTCTAGATACTCTAAATTCTTACTTACTGAATTTGACTATAATATTTTCAGGTCGAGTACATGAGCAACTAAAAAACTTTGTTCTCGGTGAAATTAAACTGACATGTTGTCATGACAATCATATTGGGGAATGTATTCCCGGTGAAAAGAGTGAAGAAAAGTGTAATGAAATGTGTACATCAAGCAACTGCTCAAAAGGTGGAACATGCAAAGTTTTGGCGCAACCCCCTCCAAACCATTATTGTCATTGCTTATGTTAATGTTAGCACGTAAATATTATTAGATGGTAATAATTTGAAATTGACTTTGTTAAGGATCGAATTAAATCAAATGAATGAGATATGATTATTATTATTTTCATTATTTATGTTAAGTTTTGCATTTATTTAGTAGATAATAATTTGAAAGTGAACAAGATAACATAAGATGAACACTTAAAATAGGATGAAGGAGATAAATTCATTGTGGTGCACACTATTTTGTTTTTTGACATAATTATGTTTGTTTTTTAATCCTTGAGAGTTAAAGTCTGTTTTCTCATTATTATGCGTATGAATACCTAGCGTGATGTTCACAATCTTTATTTAATATGTTAAATGTTAATTAGTTATGATAATTTTATTGTGACATCTTCCCTTACCATATTAAGTTAGAATTAGAGGACTTAATTTAACTATTATTAACAAAAAATAACAGCGCCTCTCGTGACTGAACGTTTTTATGAGAAATGACTCTCTATGCCGAGGCCCAATATTTAAAAAAAATAAATTTAAAAACTGACACATGCGGTTAAGTCTAATTGGAGTTGGTGTTATAACCTATTGAAGTTGGAATTATAACCTATTAAAGTTGGTATTATAATCTATTAAAGTTGGTATTTAGAGTTGGTGTTATAACCTATTAAAGTTGGTATTATAACCTATTTTGAAATAGGTTATAATACCAACTTCAATAGGTTATAACACCAATTTAAATAATTAATGTGTAATCTATTTAACTTGTATATTTTTTTAATATAGCCATGTAAGTAATATACATGATTATCTCCATTGTAATTAAAAGATGCTTCATATCTTAATTAATTGTATATGGTAAAAATTAGTAAATAAGATATAGTTTTATAATCTTTTGTAATTATTTAATTAATTAAAATTAATCTAACATATTTCACTAATTAAAAATTGTTTCTTCATTAGTATACTTTGTCGATAGATAAATAGATTGTCGATTCATCATCCACATTAAAAATTGCTTTAAATTTTAGGTTATTTTTAATAATTATTTCACTAATGAATTCCTTCCCTCTCTTTGTTTAATTATAATAGCCCTTCTCTCTCTTTCTTTAATTATAATAATCCTTTCCTCTCTTTCTTTAACTATAATAGTTCTTCCCTCCCAAAAATCTTTATTTATTTTCTACCCTTTTTTTTTCCCTCATTATTGTTTGTTGATTGGTATTGCCCAAAACAAGAAATAAATTTTATTATATATTTTTTAATCAATTTATCTCATAGTTTATGAGCATCATTATTTATTATGGAATTATCTTCACTTCTATATTTTGATAAATATACGGTGGATTGCTACGGCGTAAGCACTACATTAAGAAGTCATTGAATTTTACAAGGTTTCGAATAAATGTGGTAAATTCATTGGCTACGATCAAGTCATTAATTAAAACGCATATTATTATTTGATTTGAGATGAATTAATTAATACTACAAATAAGGAAAATATTGTTGATCATTCAATACTCGTTAAACCTCGAATTTTTACTATAAACTTTGTTTTCTTTTATTGGTTTAAATATATACAAAAAATTCTCAATATCTTTATATTTTTTTTAATTTACAATCTTCTTGTATTCAATGCAATTACCCAATATGAGAAGCTTAACAAAAGATAAGAAAGCAGTGAATCATTACCTACCCTAATCAAGAATTACATGATATTAAAATTCTAAATATATACTTCAATATATATGCGATATAATATTTCTGATATTTAAGATTATTTAATACTATAAATAAGCAAAATAATATTGATCATTCATTACTCAATATTACTTTACATCTTATTAATTAAAAATATTTGTTTCTTTTATTCGTTCAAATATATACAAAAAATTTTTCAGTATCTGTTTATTTTATTTTTTATTTTAAACTTTTCTTGAATTCAATGTAACTATCGCAATATGAAAAGCGTAGGAATAGACGATGGAATAGTGAATTATTACCTACCCTAATCATGAATTACAGGATATGAAAATCGTAAACATATACAATATAATATTTGTGATATTTGGTAAGTTAATAATATATATCGCAATAAATATTAAAGATATTGGATTCATCTATAAATAAAAATGTTTTTAGGAGAATTTGTATTGGAATAATTTCTCTAAGACAATAGAATACTACTTGATTCTTTGTTTCTCTAGGAAAATAGAAGCATAAGATTTGGTTGTTTAGAAAAATTACAAGCCTTTGTAGAAGAATTGAAAAGGTATTCACTCAATTCGTTTTTGTATTTTTGATTCTTTGTATCCACAATTAACGTTAATAAATAAAACATTTGAAGCATTATATTATATGCTAAATTACAATTTTTTAAACAAGTATTGAATAAATAAAACAAATAATATTATGAAAACAAGCATAATGTAATCTTTAAAGATTGGTGAAAGCTATATTTTATAAACTCGCATATTATTAATATTGATATTGATGCAAACACGTTCCAATTTTGTTTTTTAAAAAAATGATTATGATTAATAATGTTTTTGATTGTAGAGAAAAGATGCCGAAAGTAAGCATTATTATCTTTATACTCCTTGTCAATACTTTATTATGCTCAGGTTCGTATATATTTGATTTTTTTAAGAAATATTTTATATTATAATACATTTCTAGATACTCTAAATTCTTAGTTACTGATTTTGACTATAATATTTGCAGGTCGAGTACATGAGCAACTAAAAATATTTGTTCTCGGTGAAATTAAACTAACATGTTGTCATGACAATTATATTGGGGAATGTATCCCCGGTGAAAAGAGTGAAGAAAAATGTAATAAAATGTGTACATCAAGCAACTGCTCAAAAGGTGGAACATGCAAATTTTTGGCGCAACCCCCTCCAAACCATTATTGTTATTGCTTATGTTAATGGTAGCACGTAAATATTATTAGATGGTAATAATTTGAAATTGACTTTGTTAAGGAACGAATTAAATGAAATGAATGAGATATGATTATTATGATTTTCATTATTTATGTTAATTTTTGCATTTATTTAGTAGATAACAATTTGAAAGTGAACAAGATAACAGAAGATGAACACTTAAAATACGATGAACGACATAAATTCATTGTGCAAATGTGCACACTATTTTGTTTTTTTGACATAATTATGTTTTTTTTAATCCTTGAGAGTGAAAGTCCGTTTTCTCATTATTATGCGTATGAATACCTAGTGTGATGCTCACAATGTTGATTTATTATGCTAAATGTTAATTAATTATGATAATTTTATTGTGACATCTTCCCTTACCCCATTAAGTTAGAATTAGAGGACTTAATTTAACTATTATTAACCAAATTTAATCTAACATATTTATCCAATTAAAAATTGTTTCTTCATTAGTATATTGTATCGATAGATAGATAGACTGTCGATTTATCATCCACATTAAAAATAGCCTAAAAATTTTAATTATTTTAACTAATTATTTCACTAATTAATTCCTTTCCTCTCTTTCTATAATTATAATAGCCCTTCCCTCTCTTTCTTTAATTACAATAATCCTTTCCTCTCTTTCTTTAAATATAATAGTTCTTCCCTCCCAAAAATCTTTATTTATTTTCTACTCTTTTTGAATCAATTTATCTCATAATTTATGAACATCATCATTTATTATGGAATTATCTTCACTTCTATATTTTGATATATATACGGTTAATTGCTACGG
>NC_080051.1:18751404-18891404 GCF_026212465.1 Amaranthus tricolor | reverse complement strand
CTTACTTACTGAATTTGACTATAATATTTTCAGGTCGAGTACATGAGCAACTAAAAAACTTTGTTCTCGGTGAAATTAAACTGACATGTTGTCATGACAATCATATTGGAGAATGTATTCCCGGTGAAAAGAGTGAAGAAAAGTGTAATGAAATGTGTACATCAAGCAACTGCTCAAAAGGTGGAACATGCAAAGTTTTGGCGCAACCCCCTCCAAACCATTATTGTCATTGCTTATGTTAATGTTAGCACGTAAAAATTATTAGATGGTAATAATTTGAAATTGACTTTGTTAAGGATCGAATTAAATGAAATGAATGAGATATGATTATTATTATTTTCATTATTTATGTTAAGTTTTGCATTTATTTAGTAGATAATAATTTGAAAGTGAACAAGATAACATAAGATGAACACTTAAAATAGGATAAAGGAGATAAATTCATTGTGGTGCACACTTTTTTGTTTTTTGACATAATTATGTTTGTTTTTTAATCCTTGAGAGTTAAAGTTTGTTTTCTCATTATTATGCGTATGAATATCTAGCGTGATGTTCACAATCTTTATTTATTATGTTAGATGTTAATTAGTTATGATAATTTTATTGTGACATCTTCCCTTACCATATTAAGTTACAATTAGAGGACTTAATTTAACTATTATTAACAAAAAATAACAGCGCCTCTAGTGACTGAACGTTTTTATGAGAAATGGCTCTCTATGCCGAGGCCCAATATTTAAAAAAAATAAATTTAACAACTGACACATGCGGTTAAGTCTAATTGGAGTTGGTGTTATAACCTATTGAAGTTGGAATTATAACCTATTAAAGTTGGTATTATAATCTATTAAAGTTGGTATTTAGAGTTGGTGTTATAACCTATTAAAGTTGGTATTATAACCTATTTTGAAATAGGTTATAATACCAACTTCAATAGGTTATAACACCAATTTAAATAATTAATGTGTAATCTATTTAACTTGTATATTTTTTTAATATAGCCATGTAAGTAATATACATGATTATCTCCATTGTAATTAAAAGATGCTTCATATCTTAATTAATTGTATATGGTAAAAATTAGTAAATAAGATATAGTTTTATAATCTTTTGTAATTATTTAATTAATTAAATTTAATCTAATATATTTCCCTAATTAAAAATTGTTTCTTCATTAGTATACTTTGTCGATAGATAAATAGATTGTCGATTCATCATCCACATTAAAAATTGCCTTAAATTTTAGGTTATTTTTAATAATTATTTCACTAATTAATTCCTTCCCTCTCTTTGTTTAATTATAATAGCCCTTCCCTCTCTTTCTTTAGTTATAATAATCCTTTCCTCTCTTTCTTTAACTATAATAGTTCTTCCCTCCCAAAAATCTTTATTTACTTTCTACGTTTTTTTTTCCCTCATTATTGTTTGTTGATTGGTATTGCCCAAAACAAGAAATAAATTTTATTATATATTTTTGAATCAATTTATCTCATAGTTTATGAGCATCATTATTTATTATGGAATTATCTTCACTTCTATATTTTGATAAATATACGGTGGATTGCTACAGCGTAAGCACTACATTAAGAAGTCATTGAATTTTACAAGATTTCGAATTAATGTGGTAAATTCATTGGCTGCAATCAAGTCATTAATTAAAACGCATATTATTATTTGATTTGAGATGAATTAATTAATACTACAAATAAGGAAAATATTGTTGATCATTCAATACTCGTTAAACCTCGAATTTTTACTATAAACTTTGTTTTCATTTATTGGTTTAAATATATATAAAAAATTCTCAATATCTTTATATTTTTTTTAATTTAAAATCTTCTTGTATTCAATGCAATTACCCAATATGAGAAGCTTAACAAAAGATAAGAAAGCAGTGAATCATTACCTACCCTAATCAAGAATTACATGATATTAAAATTCTAAATATATTCTTCAATATATATGGGATATAATATTTCTGATATTTAAGATTATTTAATACTATAAATAAGCAAAATAATATTGATCATTCATTACTCAATATTACTTTACATCTTATTAATTAAAAATATTTACGTATGACCTCACAATTAAAATATTTGTTTCTTTTATTCATTCAAATATATACAAAAAATTTTCCAGTATCTGTTCATTTTATTTTTTATTTTAAACTTTTCTTGTATTCAATGTAACTACCGCAATATGAAAAGCGTAGCAATAGACGAGGGAATAGTGAATTATTACCTACCCTAATCATGAATTACAGGATATGAAAATCGTAAACATATACAATATAATATTTGTGATATTTGGTAAGTTAATAATATATATCGCCATAAATATTAAAGATATTGGATTAATCTATAAATAAAAATTTTTTTAGGAGAATTTGTATTGGAATAATTTCTCTAAGACAATAGAATACTACTTGATTCTTTGTTTCTCTAGGAAAATAAAAGTATAAGATTTGGTTGTTTAGAAAAATTACAAGCCTTTGTAGAAGAATTGAAAAGGTATTCACTCAATTCGTTTTTGTATTTTTTATTCTTTGTGTCCACAATTAACGTCAATAAATAAAACATTTGAAGCATTATATTATATGCTAAATTACAATTTTTTAAACAAGTATTGAATAAATAAAACAAATAATATTATGAAAACAAGCATAATGTAATCTTTAAAGATTGTTGAAAGCTATATTTTATAAACTCGCATATTATTAATATTGATATTGATGCAAACACGCTCCAATTTTGTTTTTTAAAAAAATGATTATGATTAATTATGTTTTTGATTGTAGAGAAAAGATGCCGAAAGTAAGCATTATTATCTTTATACTCCTTGTCAATACTTTATTATGCTCAGGTTCGTATATATTTGACTTTTTTAAGAAATATTTTATATTATAATACATTTCTAGATACTCTAAATTCTTAGTTACTGATTTTGACTATAATATTTGCAGGTCGAGTACATGAGCAACTAAAAATCTTTGTTCTCGATGAAATTAAACTAACATGTTGTCATGACAATCATATTGGGGAATGTATCCCCGGTGAAAAGAGTGAAGAAAAATGTAATGAAATGTGTACATCAAGCAACTGCTCAAAAGGTGGAACATGCAAAGTTTTGGCGCTCCAAACCATTATTGCCACTGCTTATGTTAATGGTAGCATGTAAATATTATTAGATGGTAATAATTTGAAATTGACTTTGTTAAGGAACAAATCAAATGAAATGAATGAGATATGATTATTATGATTTTCATTATTTATGTTAATTTTTGCATTTATTTAGTAGATAACAATTGGAAAGTGAACAAGATAACATAAGATGAACACTTAAAATACGATGAACGACATAAATTCATTGTGCAAATGTGCACACTATTTTGTTTTTTGACATAATTATGTTTTTTTTAATCCTTGAGAGTGAAAGTCCGTTTTCTCATTATTATGCGTATGAATACCTAGCGTGATGCTCACAATCTTGATTTATTATGCTAAATGTTAATTAATTATGATAATTTTATTGTGACATCTTCCCTTACCCCATTAAGTTAGAATTAGAGGACTTAATTTAACTATTATTAACCAAATTTAATCTAACATATTTATCCAATTAAAAATTGTTTCTTCATTAGTATATTGTATCGATAGATAGATAGACTGTCGATTTATCATCCACATTAAAAATAGCCTAAAAATTTTAATTATTTTAACTAATTATTTCACTAATTAATTCCTTTCCTCTCTTTCTATAATTATAATAGCCCTTCCCTCTCTTTCTTTAATTACAATAATCCTTTCCTCTCTTTCTTTAAATATAATAGTTCTTCCCTCCCAAAAATCTTTATTTATTTTCTACTCTTTTTTTTCTCTCATTGTTATTTGTTGATTGCTATTGCCCAAAACAAGAAAGAAATTTTTTTATATATTTTTGAATCAATTTTTCTCATAGTTTATGATGATCATTATTTATTATGGAATTATCTTCAGTTCTATATTTTGATATATATACGGTGGATTGCTACGGCGTAAGAACTACATTAAGACGTCAATGAATTTTACAAGTTTTTGAATAAATGTGGTAAATTCATCGGCTGCAATCAAGTCATTAATTAAAACGCATATTATTATTTGATTTGAGATGAATTAATTAATACTACAAATAAGGAAAATATTGTTGATCATTAAATACTCGATAAACCTTGAATTTTTACTATAAACTTTGTTTTCTTTTATTGGTTCAAATATATACAAAAAATTCTCAATATCTTTATATTTTTTTTTAATTTAAAATTTTCTTGTATTCAATGTAATTACCCAATATGAGAAGCTTAACAAAAGATAAGAAAGGAGTGAATCATTACCTAACCTAATCAAGAATTACATGATATTAAAATGTTAAATATATACTTCTATATATATGCGATATAATATTTTTGATATTTAAGATTAATTAATACTATAAATAAGCAAAATATTATTGATCATTCATTACTCAATATTACTTTAAATCTTATTAATTAAAAATATTTATGTATGATCTCACAATTAAAATATTTGTTTCTTTTATTGGTCCAAATATATACAAAAAAATTTCTAGTATCTGTTTATTTTATTTTTCATTTTAAACTTTTCTTGTGTTCAATGTAACTACCGCAATATGAAAAGCGTAGTAATAGACGATGGAATAGTAAATTATTACCTACCCTAATCATGAATTACACGATATGAAAATCGTAATCATATACAATATAATATTTGTGATATTTGGTAAGTTAATAATATATATCGCAATAATTATTAGAAAAATTGGATTCATCTATAAATAAAAATGTTTTTAGGAGAATTTGTATTGGAATAATTTCTTTAAGACAATAGAATACTACTTGATTCTTTGTTTTTCTAAGAAAATAGAAGCATAAGATTTGGTTGTTTAGAAAAATTACAAGCCTTTGTAGAAGAATTGATAAGGTATTCACTCAATTCGTTTTTGTATTTTTGATTCTTTGTATCCACAATTAACGTCAATAAATAAAACATTTGAAGCGTTATATTATATGCTAAATTACAATTTTTTAAACAAACATTAAATAAATAAAACAAATAATATTATGAAAACAAGCATAATGTAAACTTTAAAGATTAGTGAAAGCTATATTTTATAAACTCACATATTATTAATATTGATATTGATGCAAACACGTTCCAATTTTGTTTTTAAACAAAATGATTATGATTAGTTAAGTTTTTGATTGTAGAGAAAAGATGCCGAAAGTAAGCATTATCATCTTTATACTCCTTGTCAATACTTTATTATGCTCAGGTTCGTATATATTTGTTTTTTTTAAGAAATATTTTATATTATAATACATTTCTAGATACTATAAATTCTTACTTACTGATTTTGACTATAATATTAGCAGGTGGAGTACATGAGGAACTAAAAAACTTTGTTCTCGGTGAAATTAAACTGACATGTTGTCATGACAATCATATTGGGGAATGTAATCCCGGTGAAAAGAGCGAAGAAAAGTGTAATGAAATGTGTACATCAAGCAACTGCTCAAAAGGTGGAACATGCAAAGTTTTGGCGCAACCCCCTCCAAACCATTATTGTCATTGCTTATGTTAATGTTAGCACGTAAATATTATTAGATGGTAATAATTTGAAATAGACTTTGTTAAGGATCGAATTAAATGAAATTAATGAGATATGATTATTATTATTATCATTATTTACGTTAATTTTTGCATTTATTTAGTATATAATAATTTGAAAGTGAACAAGATAACATAAGATGAACACTTAAAATACGATGAAGGAGATAAATTCATTGTGGTGCACACTATTTTTTTTTTTGACATAATTATGTTTTTTTTTAATCCTTGAGAGTTAAAGTCCATTTTCTCATTATTATGCGTATGAATACCTAGCGTGATGTTCACAATCTTTATTTATTATGTTAAATGTTAATTAATTATGATAATTTTATTGTGCCATCTTCCCTTACCATATTAAGCTAGAATTAGAGAAGTTAATTTAACTATTATTACCCAAAAATATAACAGCGCCTCTCGTGACTGAACGTTTATATTATTGAATTTTACAAGTTTTCGAATAAATGTGGTAAATTCATAGGCTGCAATCAAGTCATTAATTAAAATTTATATTATTATTTGATTTGAGATGAATTAATTAATTACACATCAGGAAAATATTGTTGATCATTCAATACTCGATAAACCTCGAATTTTTACTAAAAACATTGTTTTCTTTTATTGGTTTAAATATATACAAAAAATTCACAATATCTTTATATTTTATTTTTTTTATTTTAAAATTTTATTGTATTCAATGTAATTACTTAATATGAGAAGCTTAACAAAAGATAACAATGGAGAGAATCATTACCTACCCTAATCAAGAATTACATGATATTTAAATGCTAAATATTTACTTGTATATATGTGATATAATATTTCTGATATTTAAGATTAATTAATACTATATATAAATAAGCAAAATATTATTAATCATTCATTACTTAATATTACTTGAAATCTTATTAATTAAAAATATTTACGTATAACCTCACAATTAAAATATTTGTTTCTTAAATTGATTCAAATTTATACAAAAAAATTTCCAGTATCTGTTTATTTTATTTTTTTTTTTTTAAACTTTTCTTGTATTCAATGTAACTACCGCAATATGAAAAGATTAGCAATAGAGGATGGAATAGTGAATTATTACCTACCCTAATCATGAATTACATAATATGAAAATCGTAAACATATACAATATAATATTTGTGATATTTTGTAATTTAATAATTTATATCGCAATAATTATTTGAGATATTGGATTCATCTATAAATAAAAATGCCTTTAGGAGAATTTGTATTGGAATATTTTCTCCTAGAAAATAGAATACAACTTGATTCTTTGTTTCTCTAAGAAAATAGAAGTATAAGATTTGGTTGTTTAGAAAAATTACAAGCCTTTGTAGAACAACTGAAAAGGTATTCACTCAATTCGTTTTTATATTTTTGATTCTTTGTATCCACAATTAACGTCAATAAATAAAACATTTGGAGCATCATATTATATGCTAAATTACAATTTTTTTAACAAATATTGAATAAATAAAACAAATAATATTATGAAAACAAGTATAATGTAAACTTTAAAGATTGGTGAAAGCTATATTTTATAAACTCACATATTATTAATATTGATACTGATGCAAACACGTTCTAATTTTGTTTTAAAAAAAATATGATTATGATTAATTAAGTTTTTGATTGTAGAGAAAAGATGTCGAAAGTTAGCATTATCATCTTTATACTCCTTGTCAATATTTTATTATGCTTAGGTTCGTATATATTTTTTTTTTTAAGAAATATTTTATATTATAATACATTTCTAGATACTCTATATTCTTACTTGCAGATTTTGACTATAATATTTGCTGGTCGAGTACATGATCAACTAAAAAACTTTGTTCTCGGTGAAATTAAACTGACATGTTGTCATGACAATCATATTGGGGAATGTATCCCCGGTGAAAAGAGTGAAGAAAAGTGTAGTGAAATGTGTACATAAGGAGCAACTGCTCAAAAGGTGGAACATGCAAAGTTTTGACGCAACCCCCTCCAAACCATTATTGTCATTGCTTATGTTAATATTAGCACGTATTTACTCTAAATATTATTAGATGGTAATAATTTGAAATTGACTTTGTTAAGGATCGAATTAAATGAAATGAATGAGATATGATTATTATTATTTTCATTATTTATGTTAATTTTTGCATTTATTTTGTAGATAATAATTTGAAAGTGAACAAGATAACATAAGATGAACACTTAAAATACGATGAAGGAAATAAATTCATTGTGCAAATATGCACACTATTTTTTTTTGACATAATTATGTTTTTATCAATCCTTGAGAGTTAAAGTCCGTTTTCTCATTATTATGCGTATGAATAGCTAGCGTGATGTTCACAATCTTTATTTATTATGTTAAATGTTAATTAATTATGATAATTTTATTGTGACATCTTCCCTTACCACATTAAGCTAGAATTAGAGGAGTTAATTTAACTATTATTAACCAAAAATATAACAGCACCTCTCTTTACTGAACGTTTTTATAAGAGATGGCTCTCTATGCCCAGCCTAATAATTAAAAAAAATAAATTTAAAAACTGACACGTGCGGTTGAGTCTATTTGGAGTTAGTGTTATAAACTATTGAAGTTGGTATTATACCTATTAAAGTTGGTATTATAATCCATTAAAGTTGGTATTTGGAGTTGGTCTTATAACCTATTAAAGTTGTTATAACTTTTTTGGAGATACCAAATATAGTAGGTTACAATACCAACTTCAATACGTTATAACACCAACTTAAATAATTAATGTGTAATCTATTTAATTTGTATATTTTTTTAATATAGCCAAGTAAGTAATATACATGATTATCTATGAAAAAAAAAACAATTTCAAAATTAGTATTTTTTTTTCTCATATTATTGCAAAATATTTTGATGAAAATAATTTTTTTTTCTTAAATAACTAATATGTTATCTCCATTGTAATTCAAAGATGCTACATATCTTTATTGATTGTATATGGTAAAAATTAGTAAATAAGATATAGTTTTAAAATATTTTGTAACCATTTAGTTTACGAAATTTAATCAAAGATATTTCACTAATTAAAATTTGTTTCTTCATTAGTATATTGCATCGATAGATAGATAGATTGTCGATTTATCATCCACATTAAAAATTGCCTAAATTTTAGATTATTTTTAATAATTATTTCACTAATTAATTCCTTCCCTCTCTTTCTTTAATTATAATAGCTCTTCACTCTCTTTCTTTAATTATAATAATCCTTCCCTCTCTTTCATTAACTATAATAGTTCTTCCTTCCCAAAACTCTATTTATTTTCTACCTTTTTTTGTTCCCTCATTGTTTGTTGATTGGTATTGCCCAAAAAAAGAAATATTTTTTTTATATATATTTTTGAATCAATTTATCTCATAATTTATGATCATCATCATTTATTATGGAATTATCTTCACTTCTATATTTTGATATATATACGGTGGATTGCTACGGCGTAAGCAATACATCAAAAAGTCATTGAATTTTACAAGTTTTCGACTATAATATTTGCAGGTCGAGTACATGAGCAACTAAAAAACTTTGTTCTCGGTGAAATTAAACTGACATGGTTTCATGACAATCATATTGGGGAATGTATTCCCGGTGAAAAGAGTGAAGAAAAGTGTAATGAAATGTGTACATCAAGCAACTGCTCAAAAGGTGGAACATGCAAAGTTTTGGCGCAACCCCCTCCAAACCATTATTGTCATTGCTTATGTTAATACTAACACGTATTTACTCTAAATATTTTTAGATGGTAATAATTTGAAATTGACTTTGTTAAGGATCGAATTAAATGAAATGTGTAACATTCGGGAAAATTAATATTTTAAGACGAGTAAGTTTAATAGAATTATCAGTGCGAGAATGACCTTACATACACATGACATACAATATTCCTAATTTAACTTCTTCTTTTCTTTTCCTTTTCTTAAAAAAATTTTTTTTAAAAAAATCAAACACCCAAAACCCTCTTTTCCTTCTCTCTCTTTCGGATGAGCCAAAGGAAAAGTCAGACATCCATCTTCTTCCTCCTTGAGCCATTTGAATTAGATATGCTCTCACCATCTCAGTTTCAAGTAAGACCAAACCCACTCAATTTCCTATTCTTTTCGATCTTTATTCTCTGGAATTAAGGTTGAAAACACTTCCTTCTCCTAACATTCGAAATTAGGGCAACCAAATTTCAGTCATCTTCTACCTCAAATTCTCACAAGATCCATTGCAAGCTCTACTCTCATACCGCCAATTCAGATATACTTAGACACTCCATGAATGTTCTTCTCCTTGATTGATAATTGGTATGAACAAAATTAAGGTTTGAATCTCTCAATCTCTATGTGTTATTTTACTCCATTATTCTCTCATTCTTCGATATTCCTCTCAAGAACCGAACCCTAGCCATCTTTGATCGGTTTTTTTTAAAAGTAATATTACCATATTGTAAGATTTTCCTCCATTGTAATAGAAATCAGGAAAGCAGCAGCCAGATTCTTCCCTTCCCAAGCCCCTGTTTTGCCGTAATGGGGAAAACAAGTGAAATTTGGTCTTGTGCGTTTAAACATCAAATTCAAGCCGAAAAGAGAACTTTGAACCTGAAATTGTTTCATTTCATGTTGCTACAAGCAGAAGGTAATCCTTCTTGATCTCTTTCTTTTGCTTTTCCTTAATAATAATGCTCTTATTCATATACTTTCCCTTGTTTAATCTTTCATTCATGTGTTAAACCCTAAATGTTGTTGAATCTTGGAATGTGTATGAATTAGTAGATGAGTCATTAAATTGGAAATTCATGGAAAATGTGTTGAGTATTGCTAGATTCTTGGAGTATTGCTGGAATGTTTGATGTTAGTATTGAATTGGTGGATTTAAAGGTGATGAAATTAATTGAGGAAAATCATCTTTGATGATGAACGATGATTCTCGTGGGCTTGTGAGTGTAGGATAAATAATTATTTTGTGTCGATTCAAAATAAATAAGTAAATGAATAGATGATGTTGGAGTTACTATATTGAATCTGAATGATTAGTAAGAAAGTTTATGAAGATTAAGGAATTGATGGGAAATGTTGATTGTTTGTAGGATTATGAATAATTTAAAGGTCTTGTATGAATTATGAGGTACTTTGGAAAAACCATTGATTGTGGGATAGAATGCTTGTTGTTTATATTGATTAAATGTTGGATATTCTTGATGAAATTAGTAGATTCTTTCGGATATTCTTGAGTTTGGGTTTAAATTTACATATTGTGTTTTATTGGTAATACAAAGAGAAATATAGGGATGAGTAATCTTTAAAAGAGTATAAACTAGATTCGATCACGATTATAATATTTTGATGACATGTAGAGTGTTTAAGCTTGGAGTGCACAATCCTTGTATGATTAGAAATATTAGAATAGAAGCTTGAACTAAGTTACGGTCTTAGGAGGAGATGTAATGAGCTATATGAACCTAGTTTGTAGTATCGAACTCTTTGTTGTGATGTTATGTTTGTTATACTTCAGGAGGCGACGTCATCGAGGAACCTTTCTAGCAGATAGCTGCGAATCGAACCTGACTCTTTGAAGCGTCGTCATTGGTGAGTAGTAGCAGTCCCTTAAAGGGTCTGATCAGACTACATTTCTTGAAAATAAACATTTTTATCAAAGTTCTTTCGAATTGAAAATTGTTAAGACAAATGTTGTTGTGAATGCTTATGCTGATATTATGATATGGCCAATGGATCGGGCTTGCAAGCTGGTCATTGACGGAGTTGAGGAACATTGTTCCCTGCTCCCTGTTTGAAGCGAATTGTCATTGAGATATTGACTAGCTTCACCCGAGAGTGACATAGCCTTAGAGCTATGGATGTTCCTCTCAACTAGACTCCCTGTGCGCACATAGATCTAGGAAACTGATGTTGCTTTTAAACCTATGATTTGAATTACTGTGAATTGTTGTTTAGATTGTTACTTCTCATTCAGTTTAATCTGACCTTCTGTTGTTTCCAATTTTTAGTTTGTTTACAGATCCGAACCAATCGGGAATGATGGATTAGCGGAGTTGATTAGAGTTTCCAAGGATGTTATAATGAGCTGAGCACGTTAGAGTTTTGTAGTTTTGTACTAAGCTTTGGTAATATATTAGTCTAGATTGTACTGGTTATGTTGGACTTTTATAGAGACTTTTATGATTACTTTATGTATTAGATAGATGTTTGGATTGAGAATTAGCTAATTTAGTTATGATTTGGAACTCAAGACTCTTTGCGCAAGTTTTAGGATTGAGATTCGAGGTTCTTGGGAAGTAAACCCCGTGATGACCCTGTTTACTCAGTCAACGGTAAGTCGGGTTGTTACAAAATGAATGAGATATGATTATTATTATTTTCATTATTTATGTTAAGTTTTGCATTTATTTAGTAGATAATAATTTGAAAGTGAACAAGATAACATAAGATGAACACTTAAAATAGGATGAAGGAGATAAATTCATTGTGCAAATGTGCACACTATTTTGTTTTTTGACATAATTATGTTTTTTTTTAATCCTTGAGAGTTAATGTCAGTTTTCTTATTATTATGCGTATGAATACCTAACGTGATGTTCACAATCTTTATTTATTATGTTAAATGTTAATTAATTATGATAATTTTATTGTGACATCTTCCCTTACCACATTAAGCTAGAATTTCAGGAGTTAATTTAACTATTATTAACCAAAATTATAACAGCGCCTCTCGTGACTAAACGTTTTTATAAGAGATGGCTTTCTATGCCCAGCCCCAATAATTAAAAAAATAAATTTAAAAACTGACACGTGCGGTTGAGTCTATTTGGACTTGGTATTATAACCTATTAAAGTAGGTATTATAATCTATTAAAATTAGTATTTGAAGTTGGTATTATAACCTATTAAAGTTGGTATTATAACCTATTTGGAGATACCAACTATAGTAGGTTATAATACAAACTTCAATAGGTTTTAACACCAACTTAAATAATTAATGTGTAATTTATTTAATTTGTATATTTTTTTAATATAGCTATGTAAGTAATATATATGATTATCTATAAAGAAAAAAACTATTTCAAAATTAGTTTTTGTTATCTTAAATTATTGCAAAATATTTTGATGAAAATAATTCTTTATCATAAATAATTAATATGTTATCTCCATTGTAATTCAAAGATGCTACATATGTTAATTGATTGTATATGGTTAAAATTAGTAAATAAGATACAGTTTTAAAATATTTAGTAACTATTTAATTAACGAAATTAAATCAAAGATATTTCACTAATTAAAAATTATTTCTTCATTAGTATATTGTATCGATAGATATATTGTATCGATTTATCATCCACATTAAAAATTGCCTAAATTTTAGATTATTTTTAAAAATTATTTCACTAATTAATTCCTTCTCTCTCATTCTTTAATTATAATAGCCCTTCCCTCTCTTTCTTTAATTATAATAATCCTTCCCTCTCTTTCTTTAACTATAATAGTTCTTTCTTCCCAAAAATCTTTATTTATTTTCTACCTTTTTTTGTACCCTCATTTTTTGTTGATTTGTATTGCCCAAAACAAGAAATAATTTTTTTATATATATTTTTGAATCAATTTATCTCATAATTTATGATCATCAACATTTATTATGGAATTATCTTCACTTCTATATTTTGATATATATACACGGTGGATTGCTACGTCGTAAGCAATAAATAAAGAAGTCATTGAATTTTACATGTTTTCGAATAAATGTGGTAAATTCTTTGGCTGCAATCAAGTCATTAACTAAAACACATATTATTATTTGATTTTAGATGAATTAATTAATACTACAAATAAGGAAAATATTGTTGATCATTCAATACTCGATAAACCTCGAATTTTTACTATAAACTTTGTTTTCTTTTATTGGTTTAAATATGTACAAAAAATTCTCAATATCTTTATATTTTATTTTTTTTTATTTTAAAATTTTCTTGTATTCAATGTAATTACCTAATGTGAGAAGCTTAACAAAAGATAACAATGGAGTGAATCATTACCTACCCTTAGGCATGGCCACGGGGTGGGTTACCCGGAATCGAACCGGTCCCGAACCGCTTGGAACCGGATCCGGAACCGGAACCGTTTGCGACAGGTTCCGAACCGCCCCGAACCGCGAAACCGTGAAACCGCCGGAAAAAACCGTCGTGAACCGGGTAAAAAAACCCGCGGTTTGGAACCGGAACCGGTCCGGGAGAACCGGTCCAACGGTTCCATGGAACCGGAACCGGTCCGGTTGAACCGACCCACCGGTTCCATGGAACCGGTTCGCCAAAACTAGCCGTTTGTTACCGTTTTATAGCCGTTGCACTTTACTCTATATATACTCATCACTTTCAATCATTTTCATTCACAACTCATCTCTTCTCCTACTCTCTCTACTTAATTCTTTAATTACGCAATTATTATCAATCATGTCTTCATTTTTGAAAAAAGCCACAAAAAAAGTTACTAAAGTGGCAAAATCATTAGGAGGTTCCAGTTCCTCCAAAAGAAAGGCCACTTCTACTCCGTCGGTATCAACAACACCCTCCATTAGTAATTATAATTATGAACATAATTATCCGAAAGGGTACGACCCGGAGTTACATAATTATGCAGAAGAAGTGGAAAGAGATATACAAATTGATGAAGAAGAAGAACAAGAAGAGGAACCAACGACCCCAATTGGGATACATATATCTCGACAGTCATCAACAAGATCACATGAAGAACAAGGAGAACAACAACAACAAAGACAAGCTCGTGGTAAACGAGTCAATTTCCAAACTATCGGTTAGTTTTATAATATTATTCTTCAAATTAATTAAACTTTAAATTATTTATTTATTTAATTATAGTTTTATAATTTTAAATTATTTATTTAGATGAAGATGAACCAGTAAGACAACCTTTTCCGGCAATGCCACCTCCTAGTGGTAGAGCTGTTTCACATGTGTGGTCGTATTTCACAAAAGAACCAACCGAGAATCCAGATATTTTCTTATGCACTTGTCAAATTTGTGAAAGTCAAGGAGTAAAGCCCTTAGTTTCATACAGTTTCACCAGAGGTAAATACTTTTTAAGTTTTTTATACATACATAATACATTCATACATTATATATTCATATTTTATAAACATTTATTTATTGTGTTTTGTGAATACGTGTTAGGTGGTGGAACGGGATCTTTTAACAAACATTTGGCAAAGAAGCATGGAATCACAAAAGAAACTCATGCAGCAAGCGGCAGCGGGACCACAAGTGGAAGCCGACAGACACAATGGGACATTCCCAACACAGGTATGCCTTTTAGATACAATCGTAATGACATGATTGATGAATTTTCTAGGTATGTAACTTGTGATGAATTGCCGTTTAACCACGGTGAAAGTAGGGCATACGAGCGTCTCAATAGAAAAACTTTGCAACCACAATATAGAGCAATCCCTAGGAGCACTCTTAAAAGACGCACAATTAAATTATACGAATCAATGCGCTATGAATTAGTTGAAATGTTTAAATCGTTTAATGGTAGGGTTAGCATAACAACTGACATTTGGTCTGCTCCCCCACATTTAGAACCTTATATGTGTGTAACAGCACACTGGATAGATCGAAATTGGATTATGCAAAAAAGAATAATTGCTTTTGAGACAATGCCAGAAAGACATACCGGTGAAAACATAAAATATAGATTAGTAGAGATATGTAGAGAATGGAACTTATTAGATAAAATATTTTGTTGTTCAACTGATAATGCGACCGCGAACATTAAATGTATAGAACTTTTGTTTAACGAACCTGCCTTTAGTTTAATCCTTGGGGGTAGCTTATTACACATACGTTGTTGTGCGCATATAATTAACTTATCTTGCCAAGCAGGCATAAAACAATTAAGTGATTTATTAGAACCAATTAGGGATATAGTGAAATGGCTTAGGATCGGAAAGATAAAAAGACGATATAAACAATTATGTGACCAATACCAACTTAAAAAAGTGTATTGGTCATTAGATACTCCTACACGTTGGGGCTCAACCAACGATTTATTAAGAAAGGCGATTGCTTATCGCCCAGTAATAACACAACTATATAGTGAGTGTACAGATAGTTTCATAGCTGATGACACTTGGGAATTAGCAATAGGTGTACATAACATATTAGAAGCGTATGACCACGCGACTAAGATTTTTTCTTATGTTTATGAACCGAACGTTCACTTAGTAATAAGTGAATGTATTACTATTTTTTATCATCTACTTAAACATACACATGAATATACTAACCCACAATTAAGGCCGATTCTTGCAGATATGATGGAAAAATGGAAATCATATTTTACCGATTTTCCTTATATTTATGGAATTGCAACCATTTTAGACCCACGTTTTAAAACTGAGGTCCTAACTAAAGTAATAGGATTTTATTATCACTCGTTAGATCGCCCGTCTTCTGATGTACAATATTATGTAGGAACATGTAAAAAATATTTAGCTGAACTCTATGATTTTTACGCTAGTGTATATAACCCGAAACGCGATATGTCTAGGCGTGCTAGCGTTTCGGCTCGTCCCACTTTCTATAATTCAGTAATAGCTAACATAATGACTCAAGATGATAGTTTTGTAGGATCTTCTTCTTCCTCGACCACATATTTAGAACTAGATAGTTATCTTAAACACCACTTTGAAATAGACCCAAGTGTCTATAATATTTTGGAGTGGTGGAAAGAAAAATCTTTTAAATTTCCCATTTTATCGAGAATTGCAAAGGATATCCTTGCAATTCCCGCGTCAACTATTGCGTCGGAGTCTGCTTTTAGTGCAGGTAGAAGAGTTTTGGACGAAAAGCGATCTCGTCTTGCTCCACATAGTATTCAAATATGTGTTTGCAAGAAAGATTGGGATCAAGCGGAGATTCGAACACAAGGACTAAGGAACGATGATGATCAAGACGACGATGATGATCCATGGATGATGATGGATACAACTTCATCATCGTCAGGAGGAGACTCAGCGGAAGCATCTAATCAACCACATGATGATGACGAAGACGAATAGGATCAATCCGACAAGCGACAACGATGAATCAACACTCAACAACTATAAATAAAAGGTATGACAAAGAACTACGTGGGCTTTGATTCCTTCGGGATACGTAGGCAGCTTAGTATTCATTTGGGTACTAGGTTCAAGTCCATTTTCTCCCTCTTTTTTTATTAATCATCTTTATCGACATTATCATTGATTCGTTTCTTATTAATTTATTTTTTTCCATTCTTTTTAGTAAATATTTCAATAACGATGACAACTTGACATGCAATGAATTTCGCTAATAATCAAGTAATCATCAAAGGTACGTCCGCGATATTATAGTATTTTTTTATTATACAAAAATTTAAAGAAAAAATTAAAATGGAACCGATGGTCCGACCCGCCCGTCCCGTGAGTTGGAACCGCCGGAACCGCCTCATGAACCGCCAAGGAACCGTTTGGAACCGCCCGGAACCGGAACCGTTCGTGACAGGTTCCAAATGGAACCGGAACCGGGTGGAACCGGAACGGAACCGGACCAACCCGGACCGTGGCCATGCCTACCTACCCTAATCAAGAATTACATGATATTTAAATGCTAAATATTTACTTATATATATATGCGATATAATATTTCTGATATTTAAGATTAATTAATACTATAAATAAGCAAAATATTATTGATCATTCATTACTCAATATTACTTTAATTAAAACTATGTACGTATAATCTCAAAATTAAAATATTTGTTTTTTTTATTGGTTCAAATATATACAAAAACAATTCCAGTATCTGTTTAGTTTATTTTTTATTTTAAACTTTTCTTGTATTCAATGTAACTACCGCAATATGAAAAGCTTAGCAATGGATGATGGAATAGTGAATTATTACCTACCCTAATCATGAATTACATAATATGTAAATCGTAAACATTTACAATATCATATTTGTGATATTTTGTAAGTTAATAATATATATCGCAATAATTATTTGACATATTGGATTCATCTATAAATAAAAATGTCTTTAGGAGAATTTATATTGGAATATTTTCTCTAAGAAAATAGAATACTACTTGATTCTTTGTTTCTCTAAGAAAATAGAAGCATAAGATTTGGTTGTTTAAAAAAATTACAAGCGTTTGCAGAAGAATTGAAAAGGTATTCACTCAATTCGTTTTTGTATTTTTGATTCTTTGTATCCACAATTAACGTCAATAAATAAAACATTTGGAGCATCATATTATATGCTAAATTAAATTTTTTTCAACAAATATTGAATAAATAAAACAAATCATATTTTTAAAACAAGTATAATGTAAACTTTAAAGATTGGTGAAAGCTATATTTTATAAACTCACATATTATTAATATTGATACTGATGCAAACACGTTCCAATTTTGTTTTAAAAAAAATAGGATTATGATTATTTATGTTTTTGATTGTAGAGAAAAGATGCCGAAAGTAAGCATTATCATCTTTATACTCCTTGTCAATATTTTATTATGTTCAGGTTCGTATATATTTATTTTTTTAAGAAATATTTTATATTATAATACATTTCTAGATACTGTATATTCTTACTTACTGATTTTGACTATAATATTTGCAGGTTGAGTACATGAGCAACTAAAAAATTTTGTTCTCGATGAAATTAAATTGACATGTTGTAATGACAATCATATTGGGGAATGTATTCCCGGTGAAAAGAGTGAACAAAAGTCTAGTGAAATGTGTACATCAAGCAACTGGTCAAAAGGTGGAACATGCAAAGTTTTGACGCAACCCCCTCCAAACCATTATTGTCATTGCTTATGTTAATATTAGCACGTATTTACTCTAAATATTATTAGATGGTAATAATTTGAAATTGACTTTGTTAAGGATCGAATTAAATGAAATGAATGAGATATGATTATTATTATTTTCATTATTTATGTTAATTTTTGCATTTATTTAGTAGATAATAATTTGAAAGTGAACAAGATAACATAAGATGAACACTTAAAATACGACGAAGGAGATAAATTCATTGTGGTGCACACTATTTTGTTTTTTGACATAATTATGTTTTTTTTTAATCCTTGAGAGTTAAAGTCCGTTTTCTCATTATTATGCGTATGAATTCCTAGCGTGATGTTCACAATCTTTATTTATTATGTTAAATGTTAATTAGTTATGATAATTTTATTGTGACATCTTCCCTTACCACATTAAGCTAGAATTTGAGGAGTTAATTTAACTATTATTATCCAAAAATATAACAGCGCCTCTCGTGACTGAACGTTTTTATAAGAGATGGCTCTCTATGCCCAGGCCCAATAATAAAAAAAAAAATTAAAAACTGACACGTGCGGTTGAGCCTATTTGGAGTTGGTGTTATAATCTATTGAAGTTGGTATTATAATCTATTAAAGTTGGTATTTGGAGTTGGTGTTATAACCTATTAAAGTTGGTATTATAACCTATTTGGAGATACCAACTATAGTAGGTTATAATACCAACTTCAATAGGTTATAACACGAACTTAAATAATTAATGTGTAATCTATTTAATTTGTATATTTTTTTAATATAGCCATGTAAGTAATATACATGATTATCTATAAAGAAAAAAACTATTTCAAAATTAGTTTTTTTTTCTCAAATTATTACAAAATATTTTGATGAAATAATTTTTTTTTTCATAAATAACTAATATGTTATCTGCATTGTAATTCAAAGATGCTACATATCTTATTTGATTGTATATGGTAAAAATTAGTAAATAAGATATAGTTTTAAAATATTTTGTAACTATTTAATTAACAAAATTTAATCAAAGATATTTCTCTATTTAAAAATTGTTTCTTCATTAGTATATTGTATCGATAGAAAGATAGATTGTCGATTTATCATCCACATTAAAAATTGCCTAAATTTTAGATTATTTTTAATAATTATTTCATTAAATAAATCCTTCCCTCTCTTTGTTTAATTATAGTAGTCTTTCCCTCTCTTTCTTTAATAATAATAATCCTTCCCTTTTTTCCTTTAACTATAATAGTTCTTTATTCCCAAAAATGTTTATTTATTTTCTACTTTTTTTGTTCCCTCATTGTTTGTTGATTGGTATTAACCAAAAACAAGAAATAATTTTTTGATATATTTTTGAATCAATTTATCTCATAATTTATGATCATCATCATTTATTATGGAATTATCTTCACTTCTATATTTTGATATATATACGGTGGATTGCTACGGCGTAAGCACTACATAAAGTCAATTAATTTTACAAGTTTTCGAATAAATGTGGTAAATTCATTGGCTGCAATCAAGTCATTAATTAAAACGCATATTATTATTGGATTTATAATGAGTTAATTAAAACTACAAATAAGGAAAATATTTATGATCATTCAATACTCGATAAACCTCGAATTTTTACTATAAACTTTTTTTTCTTTTATTGGTTTAAATATATACAAAAAATTCTCAATATCTTTATATTTTATTTTTTTTATTTTAAAATTTTCTTGTATTTAATGTAATTACCCAATATGATAAGCTTAACAAAAGATAACAATGAAGTAAATCATTACGTACCTTAATCCAGAATTATATGATATTAAAATGCTAAATATTTACTTCTAAATATATGCGATATAATATTTCTGGTATTTAAGATTAATTAATACTATAAATAATCAAAATATTATTGATCATTCATTACTCAATATTGCTTTAAATCGTATTAATTAAAAATATTTACGTATAATCTCACAATTAAAATATTTGTTTCTTTTATTGATTCAAATATATACAAAAAAATTTTCAGTATCTGTTTATTTATTTTTTATTTTAAACTTTTCTTATATTCAGTGTATCTACCGCAATATGAAAAGCTTAGCAATGGACGATTGAATAGTGAACTATTACCTACCCTAATCATGAATTACATAATATGAAAATCGTAAACATGTACAATATAATATTTGTGATATTTGGTAAGTTAATAATATATATTGTAATAAATAATTGAGATGTTGGATTCATCTATAAATAAATAATTGAGATATTGGAATATTTTCTCTAAGAAAATAGAATACTACTTGATTCTTTGTTTCTCTAAGAAAATAGAAGCATAAGATTTGGTTGTTTAGAAAAATTACAAGCGTTTGTAGAAGAATTGAAAAGGTATTCACTCAATTCGTTTTTGTATTTTTGATTCTTTGTATCCACAATTAATGTCAATAAATAAAACATTTGAAGCATTATATTATATGCTAAATTACAATTTTTTAAACAAATATTGAATAAATAAAACAAATAATATTATGAAAACAAGCATAATGTAAACTTTAAAGATTGGTGAAAGCTATATTTTATAAACTCATATATTATTAATATTGATATTGATGCAAACACGTTCCAATTTTGTTTTTAAAAAAATATGATTATGATTAATTATGTTTTTGATTGTAGAGAAAAGATGCCGAAAGTAAGCATTATGATCTTTATACTCCTTGTCAATACTTTATTATGCTCAGGTTCGTAATTATTTGTTTTTTTTAAGAAATATTTTATATTATAATACATTTCTAGATACTCTAAATTCTTACTTACAGATTTTGACTATAATATTTGCAGGTCGAGTACATGAGCAACTAAAAAACTTTGTTCTCGGTGAAATTAAACTGACATGTTGTCATGACAATCATATTGGGGAATGTATTCCCGGTGAAAAGAGTGAAGAAAAGTGTGATGAAATGTGTACATCAAGCAACTGGTCAAAAGGTGGAACATGCAAAGTTTTGGCACAACCCCCTCCAAACCATTATTGTCATTGCTTATGTTAATGTTAGCACGTAAATATTATTAGATGGTAATAATTTTAAATTGACTTTGTTAAGCATCGAATTAAATGAAATGAATGAGATATGATTATTATTATTTTCATTATTTATGGTAATTTTTGCATTTAGTTAGTAGATAATAATTTGAAAGTGAACAAGATAACATAAGATGAACACTTAAAATACGATGAAGGAGATAAATTCATTGTGGTGCACACTATTTTGTTTTTTGACATAATTATGTTTTTTTTTTTAATCCTTGAGAGTTAAAGTCCGTTTTCTCATTATTTTGCGTATGAATACCTAGCGTGATGTTCACAATCTTTATTTATTATGTTAAATGTTAATTACTTATGATAATTTTATTGTGACATCTTCCCTTACTATATTAAATTAGAATTAGAGGACTTAATTTAACTATTTTTAACCAAAAATAACAGCGCCTCTCGTGACTGAACGTTTTTATGAGAGATGCCTCTCTATGTCGAGGCCCATTATTTAAAAGAAATATATTTAAAAACTGACACATGCGTTGAGTCTAATTGGAGTTGGTGTTATAACCTATTGAAGTTGGTATTCTAGCCTATTAAAGTTGGTATTATAATCTATTAAAGTTGGTATTTGGAGTTGGTGTTATAACCTATTAAAGTTGGTATTATAACCTATTTGGAGATAGGTTATAATACCAACTTCAATAAGTTATAACACCAACTTAAATAATTAATGTGTAATCTATTTAACTTGTATATTTTTTTTAATATAGCCATGTAATTAATATACATGATTATCTATGAAAAAAAATATTTCAAAATTAGTTTTTTTTTTCTTAAATTATTACAAAATATTTTGATGAAAATATTTTTTTTTTCATAAATAATTAAGATGTTATCTCCATTGTAATTAAAAGATGCTACATATCTCAATTGATTGTATATGGTAAAAATTGGTAAATAAGATATAGTTTTATAATCTTTTATAATTATTTAATTAATTAAATTTAATCTAACTTATTTCACTAATTAAAAATTGTTTCTTCATTAGTATACTGTGTCGATAGATACATAAATTGTCGATTCATCATCCACATTAAAAATTTCCTTAAATTTTAGGTTATTTTTAATAATTATTTCACTAATTAATTCCTTCCCTCTCTTTCTTTAATTATAATAGCCCTTCCCTCTCTTTCTTTAATTATAATAATCCTTTGCTCTCTTTCTTTAACTATAATAGTTCTTCCCTCCCAAATATCTTTATTTATTTTCTACCCTATTTTTTCCCTCATTATTGTTTGTTGATTGGTATTGCCCAAAACAAGAAATAAATTTTTTTATATATTTTTGAATCAATTTATCTCATAGTTTATGATCATCATTATTTATTATGGAATTATCTTCACTTCTATATTTCGATATATATACAGTGGATTGCTACGGCGTAAGCACTACATTAAGAAGTTATTGAATTTTACAAGGTTTCGAATAAATGTGGTAAATTCATTGGCTACAATCAAGTCATTAATTAAAACGCATATTATTATTTGATTTGAGATGAATTAATTAATACTACAAATAAGGAAAATATTGTTGATCATTCAATACTCGATAAACCTCGAATTTTTACTATAAACTTTGTTTTCTTTTATTGGTTTAAATATATACAAAAAATTCTCAATATCCTTATATTTTTTTTAATTTAAAATCTTCTTGTATTCAATGCAATTACCCAATATGAGAAGCTTAATAAAAGATAAGAAAGGAGTGAATCATCCTACCCTAATCAAGAATTACATGATAATAAAATGCTAAATATATACTTCTATATATATGCGATATAATATTTCTGATATTTAAGATTAATTAATACTATAAATAAGCAAAATATTATTGATCATACATTACTCAATATTACTTTACATCTTATTAATTAAAAATATTTGCGTATGACCTCACAATTAAAATATTTGTTTCTTTTATTCGTTCAAATATATACAAAAAATTTTTCAGTATCTGTTTAATTTATTTTTTATTTTAAACTTTTCTTGTATTCAATGTAACTACCGCAACATGAAAAGCGTAGCAATAAACGATGGAATAGTGAATTATTACCTATCCTAATCATGAATTTCAGGATATGAAAATCGTAAACATATACAATATAATATTTGTGATATTTGGTAAGTTAATAATATACTTAGCAATAAATATTAAAGATATTGGATTCATCTATAAATAAAAATGTTTTTAGGAGAATTTGTATTGGAATAATTTCTCTAAGACAATAGAATACTACTTGATTCTTTGTTTCTCTAAGAAAATAGAAGCATAAGATTTGGTTGTTTAGAAAAATTACAAGCCTTTGTAGAAGAATTGAAAAGGTATTCACTCAATTCTTTTTTGTATTTTTGATTCTTTGTATCCACAATTAACGTCAATAAATAAAACGTTTGGAGCATTATATTATATGCTAAATTACAATTTTTTAAACAAGTATTGAATAAATAAAACAAATAATATTATGAAAACAAGCATAATGTAAACTTTAAAGATCGGTGAAAGCTATATTTTATAAACTCACATATTATTACTATTGATATTGATGCACGTTCCAATTTTGTTTTTAAAAAAAAATGATTATGATTAATTATGTTTTTGATTGTAGAGAAATGATGTCGAAAGTAAGCATTATTATCTTTATACTCCTTGTCAATACTTTATTATGCTCAGGTTCGTAGAAATTTGTTTTTTTTAAGAAATATTTTATATTATAATACATTTCTAGATACTCAAACTTCTTACTTATAGATTTTGACTATAATATTTGCAGGTCGAGTACATGAGCAACTAAAAAACTTTGTTCTCGGTGAAATTAAACTAACATGTTGTCATGACAATCATATTGGGGAATGTATTCCCGCTGAAAAGAGTGAAGAAAAAATGTAATGAAATGTGTACATCAAGCAACTGCTCAAAAGGTAGAACATGCAAAGTTTTGGCGCAACCCCCCATCCCCCAAAACCATTATTGTCATTGCTTATGTTAATGTTAGCACGTAAATATTATTAGATGGTCATAATTTGAAATTGACTTTGTTAAGGATCGAATTAAATGAAATGAATGAGATATGATTATTATTATTTTCATTATTTATGTTAATTTTTGCATTTATTTAGTAGATAATAATTTGAATGTGAACAAGATAACATAAGATAAACACTTAAAATACGATGAACGAGATAAATTCATTGTGCAAATGTGCACACTATTTTGTTTTTTGACATAATTATGTTTTTTTAATCCTTGAGAGTGAAAGTCCGTTTTCTCATTATTATGCGTATGAATCCCTAGCGTGATGCTCACAATCTTGATTTATTATGTTAAATGTTAATTAATTATGATAATTTTATTGTAACATCTTCCCTTACCGCATTAAGTTAGAATTAGAGGACTTAATTTAACTATTATTAACCAAATTTAATCTAACATATTTATCCAATTAAAAATTATTTCTTCATTAGTATATTGTATCGATAGATAGATAGATTGTCGATTTATCATCCACATTAAAAATAGCCTAAAATTTTTGATTAATTTAACTAATTATTTCACTAATTAATTCCTTTCCTCTCTTTCTTTAATTATAATAGACATTCCCTCTCTTTCTTTAATTACAATAATCCTTTCCTCTCGTTCTTTAAATATAATAGTTCTTCCCTCCCAAAAATCTTTATTTATTTTGTACCCTTTTTTTTTCTCTCATTATTGTTTGTTGATTGCTATTGCCCAAAACAAGAAAGAAATTTTTTTATATATTTTTGAATCAATTTTTCTCATAGTTTATGATGATCATTATTGATTATGGAATTATCTTCACTTCTATATTTTGATATATATATATATATATATATATATATATATATATATATATATATATATATATATATATATATATATATATATATATATATATATATATATATATATATATATATATATATATATATATATATATATATATATATATATATATATATATATACGGTGGATTGCTACGGCGTAAGCACTACATTAAGAAGTCAATGAATTTTACAAGTTTTCGAATAAATGTGGTAAATTCATTGGCTGCAATCAAGTCATTAATTAAAACGCATATTATTATTTGATTTGAGAGGAATTAATTAATACTACAAATAAGGAAAATATTGTTGATCATTCAATACTCGTTAAACCTAGAATTTTTACTAAAAACTTTGTTTTCTTTTATTTGTTTAAATATATACAAAAAATTCTCAATATCTTTATATGTTTTTTTAATTTAAAATTTTCTTGTATTCAATGTAATTACCTAATATGAGAAGCTTAACAAAAGATAAGAAAGGAGTGAATAATTACCTAACCTAATCAAGAATTACATGATATTAAAATGCTAAATATATACTTCTATATGTATGCGATATAATATATGCCGAAAGTAAGCACTATCATCTTTATACTCCTTGTCAATATTTTATTATGCTCAGGTTCGTATATATTTGTTTTTTTTAAGAAATATTTTAAATTATAATACATTTCTAGATACTGTATATTCTTACTTACAGATTTTGGCTATAATATTTGCAGGTCGAGTACATGAGCAACTAAAAAACTTTGTTCTCGGTAAAATTAAACTGACATGTTGTCATGACAATCATATTGGGGAATGTATTCCCGATGAAAAGAGTGAAGAAAAGTGTAGTGAAATGTGTACATAAGGTGCAACTGCTCAAAAGGTGGAACATGCAAATTTTTGAAGCAACCCCCTTCAAACCATTATTGTCATTGTTTATATTAATTTTAGCACGCGTTTACTCTAAATATTATTAGATGATAATAATTTGTAATTGACATTGTTAAGGATCGAATTAAATGAAATGAATCAGATATATGATTATTATTATTTTCATTATCTATGTTAATTTTTGCATTTATTTCGTAGATGATAGTTTGAAAGTGAACAAGATAACATAAGATGAACACTTAAAATACGATGAACGAGATAAATTCATTGTGCAAATGTGCTCACTATTCCGTTTTTTGACATAATTATGTTTTTTTTAATCCTTGAGAGTGAAATTTCGTTTTCTCATTATTATGCGTACGAATACCTAGCGTGATGCTCACAATCTTGATTTATTATGTTAAATGTTAATTAATTATGATAATTTTATTGTGACATCTTCCCTTACCATATTAAGTTAGAATTATAGGACTTAATTAAACTATTATTAACCAAAAATATAACAGCGCATCTCGTGACTAAACGTTTTTATAAGAGATGACTCTCTATGCCCAGGCCCAATAGTTTAAAAAAAAATTAAAAACTGACACACGCGGTTGAGTCTATTTTGAGTTGGTTTTATAACCTATTGAAGTTGGTATTATAACCTATTAAAGTTGGTATTATAATCTATTAAAGTTGGTATTATAACCTATTCGGAGATACCAACAATAGTAGGTTATAATACCAACTTCAATTAAAGGTTATAATACTAACTTAAATAATTAATGTGTAATCTATTTAATTTGTGTATTTATTTAATATAGCCATGTAATTAAAAGTTTTTACAAAAATATTAAAAGTTTGTGTATTTATTCAATAAAAAAACTATTTCAATTTTTTTTTCTTAAATTATTACAAAAATATTTTGATGAAAATAGTTTTTTTTCATAAATAATTAATATATTATCTCTTTTGTAATTAAAAGATGTTACATATCTTAATTGATTGTATATGGTAAAAATTACTAAATAAGATATAGTTTTAAAATCTTTTGTAGCTATTTAATTAACCAAATTTAATCAAAGATATTTCACTAATTAAAAATTATTTCTTCATTAGTATATTGTATCGATAGATAGATAGATTGTCGATTTATCATTCACATTAAAAATTGCCTAAATTTTAGATTATTTTTAATAATTATTTCACTAATTAATTCCTTCTCTCTCTTTATTTAATTATAATAGCCCTTCCCTCTCTTTCTTTAATTATAGTAATCTTTCTCTCTCTTTCTTTAACTATAATAGTTCTTTCCACCCAAAAACCGTTATTTATTTTCTACCCTAATTTTGTTCCCTCGTTGTTTGTTGGTTGCTATTGCCTAAAATAAGAAATACATTTTTTTTATATATTTTTGAATCAATTTATCTCATAGTTTATGATCATCATTATTTATTATGGAATTATCTTCACTTCTATATTTTGATATATATATACGGTGGATTGCTATGGCGTAAGCACTACATAAAGAAGTCATTGAATTTTACAAGTTTTCGAATAAATATGATAAATTCATTGGTTGCAATCAAGTCATTAATTAAAACGCATATTATTATTTGATTTGAGATAAATTAGTTAATACTACAAATAAGAAAAATATTTTTGATCATTCAATACTCGATATACCTCGAATTTTTACTATAAGCTTCCTAGTTTTCTTTTATTGCTTTAATTATATACAAAAAATTCTCAATATCATTATAGTTTATTTTTTTTTATTTTAAAATTTTGTTGTATTCAATGTAATTACCCAATATGAAAAGCTCAACAAAAGATAACAAAGAAGTGAATCATTACCAACCCTAATCATAAATTACATGATATTAAAATGCTAAATATTTGCTTCTATATATATGCGATGTAATATTTCTGATATTTAAGATTAATTAATCCTATAAATTAGCAAAATTTTATTGATCATTGATTACTCAATATAACTTTAAATCTTTGTTATTTAAAAATATTTACGTATAATCTCACAAATAAAATATTTGTTTCTTTTATTGGTTCAAATATATATAAAAAAATTTCAAATATCTGTTTATTTTATTTTTTATTTTAAATTTTTCTTATATTCAATGTAATTACCGCAATATGAAAAACTTAGCAAATGACCATGGAATAGTGAATTGTTACCTACCCTAATCATGAATTACATGATATGAAAATCGTAAACAAATACAATATAATATTTGTGATATTTGGTAAGTTAATAATATATATCGCAATAATTATTTGAGATATTGGATTCATATATAAATAAAAATGTCTTTAGGAAAAGTTTTATTGGAATATTTTCTGTAAGAAAATTGAATACTACTTGATTCTTTGTTTCTCTAAGAAAATAAAAGCATAAGATTTTGTTGTTTAGAGAAATTACATGCCTTTGTAGAAGAATTGAAAAGGTTTTTATTCAATTCGTTTTTGTATTTTTGATTCTTTGTATCCACAATTAACGTCAATAAATAAAACATTTGGAGCATCGTATTATATGCTAAATTACAATTTTGTAAACAAATATTGAATAAATAAAACAAATAATATTATTGAAACAAGCATAATGTAAACTTTAAACATCGTTGAAAGCTTTATTTTATAAATTCACATATTATTAATATTGATACTGATGCAAACACGTTCCAATTTTTTTTTTTAAAATATGATTATGATTAACTATGTTTTTGATTGTAGAGAAAATATGCCGAAAGTAAGCATTATCATCTTTATACTCCTTGTTAATATTTTATTATGCTCAGGTTCGTATATATTTGATTTTTTTTAAGAAACATTTTATATTATAATACATTTCTAGATACTATATATATTCTTACTTACTGATTTTGACTATAATATTTGCAGGTCGAGTACATGGGCAACTAAAAAACTTTGTTCGCAGAGAAACTAAATTGACATGTTATCATGACAATCATATTGAAAAATGCATTTCCGGTGAAAAGAGTGAAGAAAAGTGCCATGAAAGGTGTACAGCAAGCAACTGCTCAAAAGGTGTACATGCAATGTTTTGGAGTACGCATTATTGTCATTGCTTATGTTAATGTTAGCACGCATTTACTCTAGATATTATTAGATGATAGTAATTTGAAATTAACTTTGTTAAGGATCAAATTAAATGAAATGAATGAGATATGATTATTGTTATTTTTATTATTTATGTTAATTTTTGCATTTATTTAGTAGATAATAATTTGAAACTGAACAAGATAACATAAGATGAGCACTTAAAATAAAATGAAGGAGATAAATTTATTGTGCAAATGTGCACACTATATTTTTTTTTTGCATAATTATGTTATTTATATACTTGAATACCTAGCGTGATGTTCACAATCTTTATTTATTATGTTAAATGTTGATTAATTATGATAATTTTATTGTTACATCTTCCCTTACCACTTTAAGTTAGAATTAGAGGACTTTATTTAACTAATTTTAAACAAAAATATAACAGCGTCTCTTCGGACTGAACGTTTTTTCATAAGAAATGGTTCTCTAGGCCCAGGCCCAATAATTAAAACAAAAAATCTAAAAACAGACGCGTGCGGTTGAGTTTATTTGGAATATGTTTTATAACCTATATAAGTTGGTGTTATAACCTATTAAGGTTGGTATTAAAACCTATTAAAGTTGATATTTGGAGTTGGTGTTATAATCTATTAAAGTTAGTATTATAACCTATTTGGAGATACCAACTATAGTAGATTATAATACGAACTTCAATAGGTTATAATACAAACTTAAATAATTAATGTGTAATCTATTTAATTCGTATATTTTTTTTAATATAGCCATGTAAGTAATATATGTGATTATCTATAAAAAAAACTATTTCAAAATTATTGTTTTTTTCTTAAATTATTACAAAATATTGTGATGAAAATAATTTTTTTTCATAAATAATTAATATGTTATAACCTATTAAAGTTCGTATTATAACCTATTTGGAGATACCAACCATAGTAGGTTATAATACCAACTTAAATAGGTTTTAACACCAACTTAAATAATTAATGTGTAATCTATTTAACTTGTATTTTTCTTAATATAGCCATGTAAGTAATATACATGATTATCTATAAAAAAAATTATTTCAAAATTAGTTTTTTTTTTTTTTCTTAAATTATTACAAAATATTTTGATGAAAAATATTTTTTTTCATAAATAATTAATATGTTATCTCCATTGTAATTAAAAGATGCTATATGTCTTAATTGATTATATATGGTAAAAATTAGTAAATAAGATATAGTTTTAAAATCTTTTGTAAATATTTAATTAACCAAATTTAATCTAACATATTTCACTAATTAAAAATTGTTTCTTTATTAGTATATTGTATCAATAGATAGATAGATTGTCGATTTATCATCCACATTAAAATAAAATTGCCTAAAATTTTAGATTATTTTTTCTAATTATTTTACTAATTAATTCCTTCCCTCATTGTTTGTTGATTGGTATTGCCCAATACAAGAAATAAATTTTTTTTATATATTTTTGAATCAATTTATCTCATAGTTTATGATCATCATCATTTATTACGATATAGTTTTCACTAATTAAAAATTTTTTTTTCATTAGTATATTGTATCGATAGAAAGATAGATTGTCGATTTATCATCCACATTAAAAATTGCCTAAATTTTAGAATATTTTTAGTAATTATTTCACTAATTAATTCCTTCCCTCTCTTTCTTTAATTATAATAGTCCTTCCCTTTGTTTCTTTAATTATAATAATCCTTCCCTTTCTTTCTTTAAATATAATAGTTCTTCCCTCCCAAAAATATTTATTTATTTTCTACCTTTTTTTTCCTCATTGTTAATTGATTGCTATTGCCCAAAACAAGAAATAAATTTTTTTTTATATATTTTTGAATCAATTTATTTCATAGTTTATGATCATCATTATTTATTATGGAATTATCTTCACTTCTATATTTTGATGTATATACGAAGGATTGCTACGGTGTAAGCACTAAATAAAGAGGTGATTGAATTTTACAAGTTTTCGAATAAATGTGGTAGATTCATTGACTGCAATCAAGTCATTAATTAAAACGCATATTATTATTTGATTTGAGATGAATTAATGAATACTACAAATAAGGAAAATATTGTTGATCATTCAATACTCAATAAACCTCAAATTTTTACTATAAACATTGTTTTCTTTTAATGGTTTAAATATATATACAAAAAATTCTCAATATCTTTATATTTTAATTTTTTTTATTTTAAAATTTTCTTGTATTCACTGTAATTACCCAATATGAGAAGCTTAAGAAAAGATAACAATGGAGTGAATCATTACCTACCCTAATCAAGAATTACATGATATTTAAATGCTAAATATTTACTTCTATATTTATGCGACATAATATTTCTGATATTTAAGAATAATTAATACTATAAATAAGCAAAATGTTATTGTTCATTCATTACTCAATATTACTTTAAATCTTATTGATTAAAAATATTTACGTATAATCTCACAATTAAAATATTTGTTTCTTTTATTGGTTCAAAAATATACAAAAAAAAATTTCCAGTATTTGTTTATTTTATTTTTTATTTTAAACTTTTCTTGTATTCAATATAACTACCGCAATATAAAAAGCTTAGCAATGGACGATGGAATAGTGAATTATTACCTACCCTAATCATGAATTACACAATATGAAAATCGTAAACATATACAATATAATATTTGTGATATTTGGTAAGTTAACAACATATATCGCAATAATTATTCGAGATATTGGATTCATCTGTAAATAAAAAAGTTTTTAGGAGAATTTGTATTGGAATAATTTCTCTAAGAAAATAGAAGCATAAGATTTGGTTGTTTAGAAAAATTACAAGCCTTTGTAGAAGAATTGAAAAGGTATTCACTCAATTCGTTTTTGTATTTTTGATTCTTTGTATCCACAATTAACGTCAATAAATAAAACATTTGGAGCATCATATTATATGCTAAATTATAATTTTTTAAACAAATATTGAATAAATAAAACAAATAATATTATGAAAACAAGCATAATGTAAACTTTAAAGATTGGTGAAAGGTATATTTTATAAACTCATATATTATTAATATTGATACTGATGCAAACACATTCCAATTTTGTTTTAAAAAAAATATGATTATGATTAATTATGTTTTTGATTGTAGAGAAAAGATGCCGAAAGTAAGCACTATCATCTTTATACTCCTAGTCAATATTTTATTATGCTCAAGTTCGTATATATTTGTTTTTTTTTTAAGAAATATTTTATATTATAATACATTTCTTGATACTCTATATTCTTACTTACAGATTTTGACTATAATATTTTCAGGTCGAGTACATGAGCAACTAAAAAACTTTGTTCTCGGTGAAATTAAACTGACATGTTGTCATGACAATCATATTGGGGAATGTATTCCCGGTGAAAAGAGCGAAGAAAAGTGTAGTGAGATGTGTACATCAAGCAACTACTCAAAAGGTGGAACATGCAAAGTTTTGGAGCAACCCCCTCCAAACCATTATTGTCATTGCTTATGTTAATTTTAGCACGCATTTACTCTAAATATTATTAGATGATAATAATTTGTAATTGACATTGTTAAGGATCGAATTAAATGAAATGAATCAGATATGATTATTATTATTTTCATTATTTATGTTAATTTTTTCATTTATTTAGTAGATAATAGTTTGAAAGTGAACAAGATAACATAAGATGAACACTTAAAATACGATGAAGGAGATAAATTCATTTTGCATATGTGCACACTATTTTGTTTTTTGACATAATTATGTTTTCTTTTAATCCTTGAGAGTGAAAGTCCGTTTTCTCATTATTATGCGTATGAAGCTCTAGCGTGATGTTCACAATCTTTATTTATTATGTTAAATGTTAATTAATTATAATAATTTTATTGTGATATCTTCCCTTACCACATTAAGTTAGAATTAGAGTTCTTAATTTAACTATTATTAACCAAAAATATAACAGCGCGTCTCGTGATTGGACGTTTTTATAAGAGATGACTCTCTATGCCCAGGCCCAATAGTTTAAAAAAATAAATTTAAAAACTCACACGTGCGGTTGAGTCTATTTTGAGTTGGTTTTATAACCTATTGAAGTTGGTATTATAACCTATTAAAGTTGGTATTATAATCTATTAAAGTTGGTATTTAGAGTTTGTGTTATAACCTATTAAGTTGGTATTATAATCTATTTGGAGATACCAACTATAGTAGGTTATAATACCAACTTCAATAGGTTATAACACCAACTTAAATTTTAGATTACTTTTAATAATTATTTCACTAATTAATTCATTCCCTCGCTTTCTTTAATTATAATAGCCCTTCCCAATCTTTCTTTAATTATAATAATCTTTTCCTCTCTTTCTTTAACTATAATAGTTATTCCCACCCAAAAATCTTTATTTATTTTTTACTCTTTTATTTTCCCTCATTGTTTGTTGATTGCTATTGCCCATAACAAGAAATAAATTTTTTTTATACATATTTTTGAATCAATTTATCTCATAGTTTATGATCATCATTATTTATAATGGAATTATCTTCACTTCTATATTTTTATATATGTACGGTGGATTGCTACGGCGTAAGCACTACATTAAGAAGTCATTAAATTTTACAAGTTTTCGAATAAATGTGGTAAATTCATTGGCTGCAATCAAGTCATTAATTAAAACGCATATTATTATTTGATTTGAGATGAATTAATTAATACTCCAAATAAGGAAAATATTGTTAATCATTAAATACTCGATATACCTTGAATTTTTAATATAAACTTTGTATTTTTTTATTGGTTTAAATATATACAAAAAATTCTCAATATCTTTATATTTTATTTTTTTTAATTAAAAATTTTCTTGTAGTCAATGTAATTACCCAATATGAGAAACTTAACAAAAGATAACTAAAGGAGTGAATGATTACCTACCCTAATCAAGAATTACATGATATTAAAATTTTAAATATTTACTTCTATATTTATGCGATACAATATTTCTGATATTTAAGATTAATTAATACTATAAATAAGCAAAATATTATTGATCATTCATTCCTCAATATTACTTTAAATCTTATTAATTAAAAATATTTACGTATAATCTCACAATTAAAATATTTGTTTCTTTTATTGGTTCAAATATATACAAAAAAATTTCTAATATCTGTTTATTTTATTTTTTATTTTAAACTTTTCTTGTATTCAATGTAACTACCGCAATATAAAAAGTTTAGCAATGGTCGATGGAATAGTGGATTATTACCTACCCTAATCATGAATTACATGATATGAAAATCGTAAACATATATACAATATAATATTTGTGATATTTGGTAAGTTAATAATATATATAGCAATATTTATTTGAGATATTGGATTCATCTATAAATAAAAATGTCTTTAGGAGAATTTGTATTGGAATATTTTTTCTAAGAAATATTTTATATTATAATACATTTCTAGATACTCTATATTCTTACTTACTGATTTTGACTATAATATTTGCAGGTCGAGTACATGAGCAACTAAAAAACTTTGTTCTCGGTCAAATTAAACTGACATGTTGTCATGACAATCATATTGGGGAATGTATTCCCGGTGAAAAGAGTGAAGAAAAGTGTAGTGAAATGTGTACATCAAGCAACTGCTCAAAAGGTGGAACATGCAAAGTTTTGCAGCAACCCCCTCCAAACCATTTTTGTCATTGCTTATGTGAATGTTAGCACGCATTTATTCTAAATATTATTAGATGATAATAATTTAAAATTGACTTTGTTAAGGATCGAATTAAATGAAATGAATGAGATATGATTATTATTATTTTCATTATTTATGTTAATTTTTGCATTTATTTAGTAGATAATAATTTGAAAGTGAACAAGATAACATAAGATGAACACTTAAAATACGATAAAGGAGATAAATTCATTGTGCAAATGTGCACACTATTTTGTTTTTTGTCACAATTATGTTTTTTTTTAATCCTTGAGAGTGATAGTCCGTTTTCTGATTATTATGCGTATGAATACCTAGCATGATGTTCACAATCTTTATTTATTATGTTAAATGTTAATTAATTATGATAGTTTTATTGTGACATCTTCCATTACCACATTAAGTTAGAATTAGAGGACTTAATTTAACTATTATTAACCAAAAATATAACAGCGCCTCTCCTGACCGAACGTTTTTTTAAGAAATGGCTCTCCATGCTCAGGCCCAATAATTAAAAAAAATAAATTTGAAAACTGACACGTGCGGTTGAGTCTATTTGGAGTTGGTGTTATAACCTATTGAAGTTGGTATTATAACCTATTAAAGTTGGTATTATAATCTATTAAAGTTGGTATTTGGAGTTGGTGTTATAACCTATTAAAGTTGATATTATAACCTATTTGGAGATACCAAATATAATAGGTTATAATACCAACTTCAATCGGTTATAACACAAACTCCAAATAGGAGTATATATCGTGCGTTTTTTTGATAGTTATTTTTCTAAATAATAATGGACCGGTTTATTTGAGACGCGTCTCTTATAAAAACGGTCTCAAGTAAAAATTTATGAAAATATAATTATGAAATTGCATAAAATAAATTGCTAATTCCATGATTTAATTTTATTAACACCAAGTCCATCATTAGTAGTTTATTTTTTTGAACGTTACTCAATCAATACTCTGATAACAGAATTTACGCACGTTTAACTCCCTAACAATTATGCCAAATAAACACAAATGGTCGTTTGATATTGATAGAATATCATATCATCATATTCTCTTTAATTCTCCAATGTTTTTTAAGTTAATTTAGAATATTTCACTTTTAAGAAAAGAGAAATTAATTAAGATTTTAGAGATATACATAGAAGATTATATATATTCAAGTGAGATCTCATTATGATCGTCTTAATAAAAAAGTAAAGAAATATTTGCTTGAAAATTATGCAAAAAATACGAGAAAAATAAAAAAAAACAAAGAGAGTACAATCTATTCAAATATTAAAAAAATTTAATTTGGTCCTCACATAGTCTCTCCATATGGATGAATATTAGTGGTTGATTCTAGTTTACTTGACAATTATAAACAAAGTAATTTACCATATTTAAGAGGATTATTTACCATTTACAGCTTTGAAGTTTAGTCATTTTTGAATAAACAGTGTTGAAGTTTTTTTTTTTATATAAACAAAAGCCTTCAAATTACCAAACACGACATCCATACAGCAATTTCACCGGATGACCTGCTAAATGACTAAATGACCTTCGACTTTCAATTAAATTTATAATCTAACCTAATTACCCATTTACCCCCAATTAAACCCTTCTTCCCCAATCTCTCTCTACCCCTTCCCAACCTTGATCCGGATATCTAGTTTTTTCAGATCGGATTCAAATCATGATTTTCACCATTTGGAAAACAGATGTCCGATTTTTCGAATTCGAATCAATTCAATATCCGATTTTGAACTAGCATAGTGCTTAGTGCTAATAACCCATTATTCTAATAAAATCATCAACGTTGAAGCCACTTCTATTGGGGTTTTATATCGCTAACTTAACAAACTTCCACAATTTATTTCAACTTTTCCGATGAATTCGTTAGGCTTTTCATTTTGAACACAGTTTCTGGCGATGGATGACGAAATCTCCGGCGCACTCCGACGAATGTCGTCAAGAACTCGTAAAGTCGCCACTAAAATGGCGGCTGCTCTTGCTAGCTCCGATAATCGAACTCAGGTTAATTACACTATTATCTCACTGAAATTATTTGTTTTCGAATGAAGTACCTTTATCAGAGAATAAAATTCTGAAAAAATGGATCTTGTTGTTTTTGTAGGCTGCTTTAGCAAGGCTTGAAGCTCTGGAAAATGATAATGGCGGAGTAGAAACGGCCGAAATCAACGACGATGATGAAGCTTCTCTTGATGACGAAGATGAAGGTTTGTTTGGTTATTGCCATATTAGGTTTATATCTTGAAATCGAAATTATTCGACCTAAATTAAGTTGGGGAGATTGGAGAAATCCTTCGGATTTATGTTATACGCCGCTAATTAAGATTAGTTATCGATTTGCAATGTGATTGATTATTAGTTATGCGTTATAATTTCATTCACCTTGTATAAGAAATATATTTTTAGAAACTATGGATGTTGGCAATGGCAGCTTATATACAGAAGAAGCAGTCTATGAATATGAAGCGAAAAACTCGTCAAGGAAAAGCACGAGAAAATGCAAGGAAAGCTCCTAGAACATTTCTTGAGCTAGTTCATGAGGTGAGAAAGTGATACTTAATTGCTAAATATCTTTACTCTAAAAATGTCTTGACTCTCTACTACAAGTAAAAATGCTTATTAACTTGCTAATTGCTGGGATGGAAAAAGAATAAAAAGCTACTCCTGCTCTGTTAATTAACTTCTAGGATTTTAAAATTCTAGTTTATTGCCATGAGTATGTGGAACATTGCTGACAAAATTGTTGTTCTTTAATGGTGGAAACAGGCAAATCTGGAGGCAATGCCTCCTCATGTACCTAACTATTTGAGGGCAGCTGTAGGACCTCCAAGTATAGTGTCTCGTCGAAATTTCTGCACCGTTTGCGGGTATACTGCTAATTACACATGTGTGAGGTGCGGCATGCGATTTTGCTGTATCCGGTGTCAGAACATACACAATGATACTCGTTGTTTAAAGTTTGTTGCTTGATTAAGTGGGAGGCTTTTCTGTACAGAATTTTGTGAGTCTTGTGGTTATTTGCAACAGTCTTGTAGGAATAATTGATCTTATTGTCTTATTGATATTGTTTGAATGTATTACGTTTTTCTTCATAGTTTATGCTCGGGATTCTTTTTGCTTTGTTTTGATTTCATCTTTTTAGTTCAAATGTGAGTATAAAGATTCTTAGCAAGAGATGTAATATAAAAACATACAAGATGAGCGGACTTTTGAACACTTTACATTAAAATAGAAGTCATGTAGTACGCTGGCAAGATCATCTGGTTAGTGCTGCCTTCTTTTACCTTGTTCTACCGTGTAAAAGATGAAAATAGATGATGTATTTCTCTTAGGCTTGTGATTTGGAAAACCATACATTCATTCCAAGTACAGCAGATTTGATGTGAGTTTTATTTATCGATCTCAACTCTGAGGAAGCTCAGGTGCAGGAGCCTGATTGGAATATAGTTCATCAAAGCCGTTCTCAACCAAGAAGGCCATAGCCAAACCCCAACCAATATAAACATCAATATGACAGTGCATAAGCCAAATTCCTGTAACAAACAGTATAGAGTAAATTTTAGAAACACTTAATACTAAAGAATGTTTATGAAGCAGTGATGTAGAGAATGTATAAAATTTAACTTGCTTATATGTTATCTGGGTTATCAGCCACAAATCTAATGGCAGCCCAATCTCCTGGTGTTGCTCCAATTGTGTTTCGTACTGGGGTCAACCAGATTAATGTTAGCAGGATTCTTTGTGTATCGAAGTTACCTCTGCTGTTGCCAACGACAAAGCACTGGTTGCCATGGAGAATTGGAGATGCACCGGGTGATCTTCGATTGAGGAGATGTTAATGTTCAGTAAAACAATTTGTACGTGAGATCCAAACTTCAATTTAGGGTATAGTCCCATTTAAGATCTCGTATTTCCCAGCTTTAGTGACTTTGATGACTATTGTGTCTCCATTGTGTACCTCTTATTTCGGTCTTGGAAACTGACCATTTATTGTCATAACTTAGTGGGTTCGACAAAGTCTAGTGTATTTCGTGCTGTGTACATTATACTTAGCTTCATTGCTCTGCCTTTTGCTTGAAAGAAGCTTTGGGAGGGTTGTGTGTGTTAGGAATAAGGCTGAGGTCTTAAGTAAACATGTACGAGAACGAGATGGAAACATGGATTAATGACCTAATCTTATGGCTATAACTTATGTGACTAACATGGTATGTACTACTCTTATGTGGTATTTCTAGGTTACTTGTTTAATGAAGTACTAATATGCCTAACAATGGAGAAAATTTGGTGCACTAACCTTTTAAGAGTGAAAGATTTGTACTATATGAAGCTATTCTTATGAGATACCATCTCTCTATGAGACGTGTTAAAAATAAGAAGCTTATATGCTAAAGATTTATATTAGTTGGACTATTTAACTTATATATAGAATGCTTGTTACGGTGTGACTGTCTCATAGAACAATTTATGGTACTATGTCATTAACCTTTTATTCTCAAACTTTGTATTCGTACAATATTAAAACGAAATTCTATATTTCTATGTACTCATTAATGTCATGACTCATGAGTCAAAATACTTGATACTGAGTAATCAAAATTTTCGATTTGTTTATCAATTATCATCATATTAATACTTGCATATTGTTTTTATGGTTTTGAAAAACACATCATTTCTTGACCTTTTCTAAATAAAATGAACCAAATATTTTACCATCTTTGTTATTCGTAAGGTGAATGATTTTGACATTAGGCTTTACCATTGTTGATCGTAAGGTGAACGCTTAGGTTACATTAGTCATCTTTGTAAGGGCTACCTGATCCCTTGGAACCGAGGTAATAGGAAACAAACTTGTGATCTTGAAGTCAGAAGGTGAAATTTCTATTAATAGAAATGTTAATTTGGATTATCGAGGCAGAAATATGGTCAAATATTTTAGGTTAGGTCATACTCTAATCTACTACATAGTTAATACTTTGTATAACTTTGAAATTATTTTTATCGGCTCAATTTTAGGTTGGTTTAATATTATTTGAATTGCACACCTCCACATCACAAAAGATTTTATTTCCACTTTATTACTTGTACAAAATTTGCTAGTCTTTTTATAACCGAGTGTTCTTAATGGTCGCAATCTTCTTATCTCCTTTGAAAAGGGTACGATTTGTCATTATCCATCTTTTATTTTCCATCCTATTCTAGACCATCCGTCTACAAACTCTGATTATAGCTTTTATAAGTGATGATGACGACATAGTTTATGTCCCTCTGTATAATTGGATAAAGTTTTATTTGCCAATTTAGTGGTATTTCTAATTTTTAGGAACAAAAAGTGTGCCCTATTATCGATCTTGAGTGTTGTCAGCATAAGTACCGATTTTCTTTTTAAATCTACCCCTTTGAACTTTTCATGCTTTGCAAAATTCATAGACATGTCTTTCATTGTGGCCATATGAATACCGCGTAAGTTAACTACAATGAAATTGCTAGAGCAAAGAAATGATACTACAGCTCGTTTGGTTAATGGTATTAAATGGTGGTAATGGGAATGATATATATTGTAAAATTTTGTCAAAAGTTCTATGTCACTCTCATGGTAATGAAACTTTGATCACAAAAAAGTTTTTTTTGTTTACAAATTTTTATTGTCACCTAATATCACCTCTCCAATGGTAATGCATTGGAATGAATTTTATGAAGAAAATGAGATGATTGAAGTTGGACAAGTATGGACATCAAGGTAGCCAAGAGATTTTTCAACCAAAATTACACTAATGTTTCATTCCTATTACACCATTGTTTATTACACTTACCAAACGGATCGTTAGTGTAGAAATATGTATTGTATTCAAGGAGGGAACTCTTATTCTTGAGCAACAATTTCTCCCATTTTAGTGCCTTGGAAATGAACTTCAAGTATACTTCGAGATATAATGAATGCTAGTGAAAAGTGATTTTTGGTTTAATTAATTTCTGGTTTAATCCTAATATTGGATTAATAATTCTCTATGTTGTTATCATTCAATTGTAATGGTGTTTATGTATACAAGAGTTCAAAGAAACTGCTTGAAGTAACTGCTTCTAATAAGCAACTGCTTCTGGTAACTGCTATAATACTTACTTATGCTAAATAACCGTAATACATGTAACTGCTATACATAATCTAACACTCCCCCTCAAGTTGGGTCGTAGGGTCACCAACACCCAACTTGCATAAAACCTCTTCAAAGAACTGAGTTCCAACTGCCTTTGTAAGAATGTCTACTAACTGTTCCTTGGACTTAACATGTGGAAGCTTGATTATTTGGGCTTCTAATTTCTCCTTTATGAAATGCCTGTCGACTTCTACATGTTTGGTGCGATCATGTTGAACTGGATTTTCTGAAATGTTGATAGCCGCTTGATTATCACAGTATAGCTCGCAACTCCTTTTAGGCGGGAATCCCAGTTCAATTAGTAACTAACTCAGCCACAGGACTTCTGTGATTCCCTTTGCTACACCCCTGAACTCAGCTTCTACACTAGACATAGCAACCACCTTTTGTTTCTTGCTCCTCCAGGTGACTAGATTTCCTCCCACCAGAGTAAAGTAGCCTGAAGTTGACATTCTATCATCTCTATCACCTGTCCAATCTGCATCTGTATATGCCACAAGATTAAGATGACCATTCTTCTGATATAAAATTCCCTTTCCAGGGCATCCTTTGAGGTACTTGAGAATTCGATGAACTGCGTCCATATGCTGAACTTGTGGTCTGTGCATGAATTGGCTGACTACTCCTACTGCATATGCAATATCAGGCCTTGTGTGAGCTAAGTAGATTAGTTTCCCTACCATGCGTTGATACTGCATCCGATCAGCTAATTTTCCTCCTTCAATCATCTGTAGTCCATGGTTCATCATCATTGGTGTCTCGATGGGCTTGTAGTCCAGCATCCCTGTTTTAGTTAACAGGTCTAAAACATACTTCCCTTGGGATATGAAAATTCCTTTGTTTGATCTAAGAACTTCAATCCCCAGAAAGTACTTCAGCCTATCTAGGTCTTTCATCTCAAATTCTTGAAATAGTTTTCCCTTCAGATTTGCAATTTCGTCTCTGTCATCCCCTGTATTGATCATGTCATCGACATAAATTATCAGGCAAGTTGTTCTGCCTCCTCTTCGTTTAAGAAACAAGGTGTGATCTGAATTGCTTTGCCTATAACCAAATTTCTTCATTGCAGAGGTAAATCTTCCAAACCACCCTCTAGGATATTGTTTCAACCCATACAAAGCCTTCCTCAATCTGCACCCCTCATTCTCTGAGAACCCTGATGTAAACCCTGGTGGGGCTTCCATGTACACTTCCTCTTACTCTCCATGCAGAAATGCATTTTTCACATCAAATTGATGAAGGGGCCAGTCTAAATTTGCTGCAATTCTGAACAGAACTCGGATTGTATCAAGCTTAGCAACTTGAGATAAGGTTTCTGAGTAATCAACTCCATACGTCTGAGTGTACCCTTTCGCCACCAGTCAAGCTTTGTCCCTTTTAATCGTGCCATCTGACTTGTACTTGATCGTGAACACCCATCTACATCCAACGACTTTCTTTTTATTCGGTAAGATGCATTTTTTCCATGTGCCATTCTTATTAAGAGCGTTAATCTCTTCCTCCATAGCCTTTCTCCAATGTGCAGACATTAGGGCTTCTTCGACTGTGGTTGGGCTCTTGGTTGTATCTAAAGTTACCTTGAATGTTAAGGCACTCTATGACAAATTTCCTAATCCAGACGACTTCTCAATGGGATATCTCGAACGTTGTGCTTCATACTCAGGATCATATCTTCTTGGAGGAACCCCTCGAGTGGAGCGAGGAGGTAACATATATGATGCATCATGACCCCTTGTTTCAACTGTATCTGTGGCAACTTCCTCAGTCAAAGTATCAACAAGCACATCATCACTGTTAGTGTTGCCTGTGGCAATTTCCTCGGTCAAAGTGTCAACTATCACATTATCACTGTTAGTGCTTGCTGAAACAATGTTATCAAGAACTGTATGACTTACCTGATGGTCAGACAGGATTGGTAGTGGTAGAGGAGTGGACAGAATATCTTGGTGAGGTGACTCTGTAGCATTGTCAACTTGATCTTTTGGTTCAAGGTTGGGCAACCACGGACTAACTAGCCAACAGAGATCGTCGTCGTCATGATACTTCTCCCCCTGACGGCGAAGATGGTGATAGTAGTACTCATTCTCGATGAACTCGCAATCCATGGTGGGATAGATTTTTCTAGTCGAGGGATCATAGCACCGATAACCCTTTTGATTGCGACCATATCCAATAAGAACACATTTCACTGCTCTCGGTTCAAATTTGTTTCGTACCCTTGCTGGACAATGAACGAATATTGTGCACCCAAATATACGAGGAGGTAGAATATGCGTAGAGGGTATAAGGAAATAGGTTTGGAGAGTGGCTAGGGGTGTGTGGTATTGAAGACTCTTTGTGGGAAGTCTATTGTAAGGTAATTGGCAGTAGCAATGGCTTCCGGCCAAAGATGAGTGGGAACACGAGAGTCAAGCATAATAGCATAGGTCATCTCAAAAAGTGTGCGATTTTTCCGTTCTGCCACTCCGTTTTTTTGGGGTGTGTTAGGGCAAGATGTTTGATGTATGAGGCCTTTTGTTTAAAAAATAGGTCCATGTTAGAATTGATATATTCTCTACCATTGTTAGTTCGGAGCATGCGGGGTTGGGTTTGAAAGTGGGTACAAATCATATTATAGAACTTAACAAACACATGAAAGACTTTAGATTTCTGTCTAAGGAAGTAAATCCAACTCATGCGGGTACAATCATCAATAAATGTAACAAACTACGAAAAACCATGTTGTCCTACGACTGGAGCGGGGCCCCACACATCAGAATGAACAAGCATAAAGGGCACATCAACTTTATTCAAACTATTAGAATACGAGTGTTTGTGACTCTTTGCAAGAATACATGTTTCACACTTAAACTTAGGTTCTAACCCTATAAAATTAGGAAAAAGTTTTTCTTGATACCTTACAGAAGGATGTCCCAGACATCGATGCCATAATTGTCTTTCCTCTGGCCCGCGAACAAGTGTCGCTTTGCCTTTTTGAGTCTCTTCTTCCAAGTAATACAGTCCATCTCTCTCAATACCACGCCCAATAATTTTTCCTGTCTGAGCATCCTGCACAATACAACACCCGGATTTCATGAGAAACGTACAATCAATATCTCTCGTAAGTTGACTCACTGAAAATAATTTATGTGACAGGTCAGGTACAAATAAACAATTTTTTTAAGTGAGATTTTTTGTGAAAGAAATAGTTCCGGCTCCGCTCACTTTAATCCCTTCCCCATTCGCGGTTTTAATGATGTCTTTCCTAGGTTTGTCATGAGTCAAAAAATCATTCGGGTCAAAAGACATTATATCTGTGGCACCACAATCACAAATCCAATTTCCTTCGAGATAAGATAAATTATTAAAAGAAGTCAAAAATTGAATGGGAGGATTTGTGGCTTGTGAGGCACGTGACCCTTCCCCCTTTATAAAGGGTTTTGGCCACTTGTCTTCACACCCCACTCCCCTTAACCCTAGACCTGATTTGTGTTTCTGTGGGGGAGCGTCGTTTCCTTCTTCTTCCTCGTGTCTGTTGCTTCCCTTTCCTTCAATGATACTTGTGACTTGCATGGCTCCTCCTTGGTTTTCCCTTTCCTCCATGAATGGGGGTTCTTCCATACCCCAACCTACTGCTGCTCTACCGGTCCGATGCTGATCAGAAAATCATGCCGGCTTCTTTTCCCTTTTTTCTTTGTGTCTGGCCACCACTTTGGGTACCCTACAAGTTTAAAGCACTCGTTTTTTGTATGCCTTGTACCTCCACAGTGGGTACATTTTAGGTGAGTTTTGTCATCCTCTCGCCGGTAAGTCCTTCCTCTAGCCGAGAAGACTCCACCGGAGCCTAATGATTCCAGATCTGATGAGGGCTCCGTCTTCATGATTCCACGCCTCAATATTTCTCTCCTTATACTTGCATAGGCCTCCTCAACTGTTGGGAGTGGATCTAAAAGTAAGAGGTCTCGCCTATCTTTGTCAAATGTTTGATGAATTCCTGCTAAGAACTGGTACAATCGATTTTTTTGAATTAGTTGATTATAAACGATGATATCGTCTGGATCTTTCATAGGGTTTAGTTGCCTCCTGTCGATTTCTTTCTATATCATGAGTAACTTGCTGTAATATGTCTCAATTGTATCTGTTCCTTGTTGGATTTTTTTGGCTTTGACTATTAAATCAAATATTTGCAGGCCGTCTCTCCCACTACTGTAAAGTGTCTCAATCCCTTGCCACAATGCTTTGGCTGTTGGGAAATCAAGATACTGGTTCACTAGATCAGAATCTATATTCTCCAAAATCCATGAGATAACAAACGAATCACGTCTGGTCCATTGGTTGTACGCTGGGTCGTTTGTGGATGGTGGGTCGTCGATGATGTGACTGAGACGATCTCGTCCACTAATGTCTAAGTGCATCAGCCTTGACCATTTTGTGTAGTTTTGGTTGGTTAATATCTCTAATATTGTGAGAGTGTGGGTGCTGATCGTGTTTTCTGTGGGTAGTGTGTTGGTGTTTAACTGTTTGAATAGTTGCAACAACTGCCCCATTGGGACTGGTTGATCTGGTGCAACGGCAGTCCTTGATTCATCTGCTATTTCTGGGTTATTTTTGTGTTAAAGGTAGGTTAATCGGTATGTGATGAGGCTGCAAAAACGACTTAGAATCGTTACTGCTCTGATACCATGATTTTCGGTTTAATTGATTTCTGGTTTAATCCTAATATTGGATTAATAATTCTCAATGTTGTTATCATTCAATTGTAATGGTGTTTATTTATATAAGAGTTCAAAGAAACTGCTTGAAGTAACTGCTTCTAATAAGCAACTGCTTCTGGTAACTGCTATTTTACTTACTTATGCTAAATAACCGTAATACATGTAACTGCTATACATAATCTAACAAAAAGTTTGACGTGATATTTTCACTTAATGATCAGCTTTAAGATGAAAGAGAAGAAGAAAGTTTTGCAGAAAACTTTGCAAACTAAGTCTTTGAAATAGAAATGACTTTATCGGAGAGAATGTGTTAGAATGAATGTGTAGTTTTGAGTTGTGGATTCTCAGACCCGTCTCATGATTAGGGTTTGAAAATGATGATGTTATTTATCTATATTATGTTTTTATTAATGAATTAGATATTAATTAGTTCCTCGCTTTGTAGTGGAGACAAAGATACTTTTCAATATTCAGTAGTTTTGTTGACTTTATTTTTTATCCAAATTTTTTGAAGACTACATAGATAGTTTTGGAAAATAAAAAAAAAATCATGACCTTAAAGCTAGTGAGATTTTTGGTTCAAACTAACATCACAATGAGCAAAAGTTCCATAAAACAAAAGCTTCTTCTTAAGTCAGTTGTCACTGACTTTAAGGCTTGTAATTATTTCTAACTAATGGCAATGAAACTTATTAAAACCAAATTAAACTTTTTAAACAATAAAAATGCTAGTAAAATGAATGAGTGATTTGCCTAATTGGGGTTGAAAAATAAAAAAATTTCAACTTTAGTGTCCCTAAAACTTAATTCCCAAAATGGTGTTCATATAGTTAAATAGTTTTACTAAGCTACATGTTTTTGGTTTGTTAATTCCAAGCCTGCAAGAGGATAATATTGTTTTGTCAAGCAAATATATGAGTTAAACAAATTCAAAAAAATCCCACAAATCTTACAAAAAGAGCCGAATGTCCAAAAAATACTTCTACATACAACCAAAAATCTCAATCAAGTTCAAAAAGTCAAAATCAATAAAGATATTTATCGAAACTACTATCCTTGGTTTGCAAATCGGTTGAGACTGTCATAGAACTTGTGTGACTTTACCATGACTAAAGCCAAAAAGACCTGTCAAACCAAGTAAAAACCCACATTTACCATTACCAAATTCAACAGACATTCTCTAAAAAAAAATATAACAGTTTAATAAATATGCAATGTGCAAGACTATCTCTAAATGAAAATAGCATTATCCTTGTGATCTTTTGTTTAAAAAAAAATGCAAACTATGATAAAAAAAAAAATTTTTAAATAAATTTAAAAATAAAAAAATAAAAAGTAGCAATTTGATGTGAATAATAAGCTTTGATAAAAGTGCAATAGCAATTTAATGTGAATGCTACCATCTTCTTCTTTTACTGTTAATCACAATAAAATGTGAGTGCATTAACAATGGATAATAAAGTGTAGTTCGTTTTTTGACAATTGATGAATTGCTTAACAAAGTCAATTGATAAATTGACTAACAAAGTAAACATCAACATAACATAGTTATATTCTTATTGACAGATTAAGTAACAAATTAAACATCAAATAACATATTTTAATATTCTTATTGAAATAGCATAGTAACATCAACCATTTATCGTACAGTCGATTGACAGATTTGTGATTATACAAGTCACTCAATAACATTCTTATTCATAGAGATCCAAAAATATAAGACAATAAATACAAGATAAATAACAACAAAACTACAATTTATTAAGTTAATTGTTAAAATAAGATTTCCAAACCAAATATTTTAGTTTAGTAAAACTCCTTACCTAAAAGAACATTATTTTGAAAATTAAGTTTTAGAGAACACCAAAGTTCAAATTTTTTTTATTTTCCAACACCCTCTTACGCAATCTCAAAAAAAAAAAAAAAAAAAAAAAAAAAAAAAGCAAACCCTTAGGCAATCTCAAAAAAATAAAAATAAAAATAAAAAAAAATAAAAAAAAAATAAAAAAAAAAAACTCATAGGCAAATCATTCAAAATGAATAGGCAAAACTAAATTGAATTCGTTCATAACTAAAAAGAAATAAGTTGTTATAGTTACATGAGTCAATCAAGTCAAAATCATCAAAATAATCATCAATTAAATCAAATTCCTAAACCCATCAAGTCAAAATCCCTCATTCAATACCTAAGAAAGCTAGTACTATACTCAACATAGGTCAATTCATGTATAGGAAACAAATTTTTCAGAACCATAATGACATTTTCCCACACATGTCAATTACAAATATTTCAGAATGGTGTTATTAAGGTAGTCAAATTCTTGAAAGGTAAAGTTGATTCAACATAGTCAGTAACAGGCCATGTTGAAAATCCAAGCTAATGCAAAGCCAACCTTTACTTAGCTTCAAATCTTTACAATTTAGTTAATCCAATTGAATAATTCTGTTTAATCATCTACTAAGTTACCTTCTTTCTGTTCATTAATCTATCACTTCATCCATGTCTTAACTGTGCCACCCAACAGCCCGAGCATGGGCCAGCATTGACCATTCTCATCAGCAACACTTAGCTGACATGAAAATAATAGCAATACGTAACACCAGTAATGCCCAACAAATCTTTCTGATAAAATTATGATCTTTGCGACAATAAACAAATCATATAGCTTTGTTAAAGGTAAATACTGAAATTCAATTTAAAGTTGGTCAATAAAACTCATCTCAAAAGAGTTACACGCCTAATTTTTCTTTTTGGTTTGTGCAAGTATCACATACTAAAAATGGAAATGGTACCTATGGATTATGGGGGATAAGGTTATTTAATGTACATGATCAAAACTCGAAAATTCTAAATTGAGAAAAGCATTCTAATTAGAGAGGGGAACCCGTATCAGAAGAATAAGAATGAGAACAAATAAAAAAAACAAGCGTACCGCCTGGATCATGAAGTTCATTTTGTAAGCACTGGAAGAATGACCCAGGAGCCATAATCTGCCGAGGCGGTGGATCAAATTTGCCATTTAATTTGCTTTTGGAATTCACGAATGACCTTATAGTTGTTGCTTTAAACTTTTCAACAACTTAAGCTTGGATTCGCATATTTGCAGAAAATCTAACATCATCTTTTGCTGGCTCTTTACCGTCTTCTTAGATATATCTTCAGGACTCCAGCACTTAATCGCTTGGAAGATTCGATCACCCAGTTCACTTTCATCGGCAGTAGATATAAAATCTTTGAGAGCCTGAAATACTTGTCCAGGGCCTTCATTGGGTCCCCTCACAAGGGAGAAAAGCAACTCGCTTCCACCTTCATTGTCTATTTTATCAACCTCTTCTCTCAACCTTTTGGCAAGCGTTTCTACTATACTATAAAGGGAAGAAACTGAAGCTCTAATTGTCTCAGATAACAAGGAACTTGAATTATCTGCAGTTACGCCACTTTTCTTTTTCTTCTTGCCACAAGGAAGTAATGAACGAATGTACGACTGGAGTACTAAACCATGCCAAGCCAACGGTTCGGCAATCAATTGCACCAAAACTTGTAGATCACGTCCTCCGCAAAATACTGAACCTGTTAATCCGAGTTGGTGTACTACACACTTCTCGAGCAAGGAAGGTACAGCATTCCAAAACGACGTAGTCTCTTCCCTCTTTGGAAGCACGGATTCATGAGAACCAAAGCTCCATGCATTAAAAAACACAGAAAAGTTTACCCATTCAATCAAGTCTGAACCAAAGGCCTGCAGATAGAGATGAAATCCTAAGTTAAAAAGGCTACTAACTGATGACAGGGACAGGGCTATCAGCAGAAAAAAAAATAAAAAATAAAAAATAAAAAATAAATTGCAAAGTAAAACAATGTAAATAGCAAAAATGAATATATTATTATTATGCATTTCAATTAAACAGGAATACACTGATCGTAAATCCAGTAGAAGCAGATGGAAGACTAGCTATCAGAAACATCAGCAAATAAACAAGAAAAGAAAATTCCAGCACACACCTCCAGTGATCTTTGACCTTCTGAAACATCGAGTACGACTTTTACAGCCTCATTCATGGAACAGCCAAGGACATTCACATACCGCTCTAACAATGATTTCATCTCCAAAGAGAAGCCAGAGTTGGGCACAGATCCATTAGCCTCTATGCTCTCTTTGCTAGAAGCTGAGACACACTGCACAGACAGATAGATCATCCGAGGAATAAGTGACCTCTTCTTTACAACTTCATGCACATTTGTTTCCCACTCTTTCCTATAAACCTGCAAAACAGTTCACAGGAGACAGTAAAACTTAGCTTAATGATTATGCACAGCATCCAGGAAAAGCAGAGAAAAAAATGTGTATACCATGTTTTGGCTGTGATGATTGAGATCTTCAAAGGGTCCTGTGACCAAAGAAACATAAATTAATCAAGTAAACAAACATATCACTTCATGTTAGAGAATGTTCATAAAAAAACCCCCCACAAAACCAATGAATGATGAAGAGAAATATATTTCAGAAAACTCAAAGAGAGCCCAGTCAATAGTAAACTCGGAAAAGAAAAGTCAAAAAGCCAGTTCTTACTGCTAAAATGTGGAGCAGAATACATTAAACCCCTCTAGTTAGTGTTGAGTTGCAATAAAAGGTTACAAATATTTGTTTTGCAATTTGCATAAAAATAATACTTCAACTAGAAGATAATTCGTAAAAAATCAGAAAGCATACTGAACTTACCTAAAAGATGATTCTTATACGGTGTTGGTGTCCACCAAGGCCTTAATTGCAAATCTTCATTGAATGTCAACGATTTACATGAAATATCACTTGCAAGCTCAAGAGCTTGTGTTCCACATTTCAGGGATTCAAAAACACCCTGAGGAAAATACACATCAATAACTCTTAAAAACCAAACATCGGTTGTGTAACAAAAGGCTCGTATAGCATGAAGCTTGTATTACCTCCTCCTCCTCAATGTTATCAGCTTTCTCCTTCAGTCTAAGAATAGATGATTCAAGCCTTGCAATCAAATAGTGGTTAGATTGTTGCAACCGCTCTTTGAATTGCACAAACTCAATAACCTGAAACACAAGAAACACATGCAATTAGCCCATCATTTTGAAATTCTACTCCATCAAATCTTCCAAAATCAAGAGCATCCACAGTTTGTTAAACCTCATAATGCAGAATGAAGGCCGGTAGCGTACACTTGGGCAAGCACACACAACGTGGAAAACAAACAAGCAATTAGGAATAGAAATATACGGAAAAACACCAATGATGATAATGATCATGAATGAAAATAATTCAGAACATGCACCCCAACTATTAAAAGTAAACGTGAATAGTGCTTGTCTTCATACTACAGGAAGGACCATCAAGAAATCAAGAGTTTGCACCAAGGCATATTCCAAAACAGGAATGCTATAGTAGTACTGTGCACTTCAAACAGCATAAACGTAACAAATAACATCCCTATCTCATTTACAAGGGAAACAGAAAGTAATATAGGCAGCAACCAAATAACACTTCAAATTACAATAACACAAACTAAAAATAAACTTACTTTTGAATAATTACGATGCCGATAAGCAAGAAATGTTAGGTCTGCTGATTCCCTAAGATAGTCATCCATGAATTTCAAAGAGTCCTTCAAAAGATCATCTAAATCTTCCCAAAGGGGAGATAACAACATCTGTGGCAGAATTTGGTGTGAAAATGTCTCAAACAGGATATTTTTCACATCTAGAGTACGATACCTACAATTATACCACAATTACCTGTTGTCAAAATAGTATAAAATCTTTATTGACATAACTTTACGAACTTCAGGACTCCCTGAACCTAATCCCCATAAAGCAAGACGGTAAAATAAGAACTGATAATTGAACTACAAAGAGTACTAACCATTCATAGGCAACTGGAAGAGCGCCTAAGTGAGAATATAAGTGCAGTAATGTTATCTTGTACTGTGATACAAATCTGTAAAACAGATAATCAAAATCATAGTTAGTTCATCCCAATTTAATCAATATATTATAGGAAAAATTGCCAAAAATAATTCAATCTTTTTATGATTTTCCTACAACAATCCCACCTATTGATTAACCATGAATAATCCCAACTTTAGGGAGTATTTGCCAAGAGTAAAATTAGATAACCCGATGACCTGCTTTAGTAGGTAATTCATCAAAAATGTAAACTGAAAATTAATGTAAAATTAGAGAAAAATTTTGAAAATTTACATAAAAAATTTTGAATAATAAAAAAATCAAAAAAAATTTTCAATATTTTTTCAACATTTTTTTTGACATTTTATTTTAATTTATCTTTTTTTAAAAACAATAAAACTTGCTATAGCAAATCATCAGGTTATTGGGTTTACTCTAGGAAAATACCCTCCAAAATTAGGATTATTCATAGTTAATCAATAGGTGGGATTATAGTAGGAAAGTCATGAGAAGATTGGATTATTTTACGTAATTTTTCCTATATTATATATGACTACTTATGTTATATATACATTAAAAGTAAAAGGAAATCACCATTCTGAAAATATGATGAGCAAATTTAAATTAATGAAGCTTTCAAAGATATTCCTCTAACTTCACGAAGAAATCTTAAAAGCTAGAGAAACCTACAAACAAGCATTGGGCTAATACTAAAAAAAATAAACTAGTGGTTACAATCATGGTTATCATAATCCCAATTCTGACTACGAGTCTACGACTCCACGATCCAAATAGGCAAGCTATCCATATCTTAAGTAGATTCTAAATAATAGTAGGATCGTATCAATCCTACCAAGATCAAGAATAATCATAACACGATTTTACGATCCTACGATCCAATCCTACAAAGGTAGTCTCAATCATAACAAAATTCCTTATATTCTAGTTTTTACTTACTGAGAAATAGATTAAAAATATACTGTCATTAGATAATGAAAAATTCATGTACTTATTGATTCGCAGTTCATAATTTGATTATTAAAAGCATTCTTTTTAATCAATTAAAAATATGAAGTCAAATAAATATTTATTTACAGCATAACACTATAAGGATGAAATAAAATGAACAAATACAACTGACAATCAATATATCCTATAACATATCAAAACATATTTGTAGGATATTACAATCCTACGATTCGATTCTACCGATTTTGATCATATCCCCGTATTGATCTTAACTAAGATTCTGATTCCAACAACCTTGGCTACAACACTTGAAAATCCACAAAAATGATCACAAGTATTTACTCATTAAAGTATTAAAGAGAATGCATTTCGATAGAAACAACTAGGAGAATAAAGATTACCTCCTGATATTTAATCCTAGTTCCAGCATCATAATAGCCTCGAACAAATACCCAATGGTGCTTGTTTTCCAATATAACTGAAAGCAGTAAAAGGGTTTGGAACAAATACATCAATACAAATGGAAGAGCAACAACACATTATGTACAACAAAAGGAGAGTTTCATAACTAACAAAGATTTGGTATGATATCATCATTTCAGAGTCATACAAAAAAAATATAAAAATGCTAAACATAATCAAAAGTAAAGCCCACATGCAGAAGATAACCCATAAAAACGAAGAAACACTCCAAAATCCAAAATTGTGTAGCTATAGTGAATGCAAAATCTTGCATGCTGTTAAATGTTCTCCGACCGCTAAAATGTATTTTAGATAAGAAAAGGGATATTTTGAAGAAGAATCAAAAACAAAGAGGAAAATTACTCCTTTGACTTTGAATTTTTCTTTTTCTTATGTCAAAAAAGAATTACCTCCAAAAAGAACAAAATATAGTCAAAAAATTTTATTTTCTAAATTCACATGTCCAAAAGGGACTGTGGAGAATGCTAGACTAATGATTAAGATGCATCAAAGTTCCAAGGATTATAGATAGTCTCCTGCTGATATATAGTTCTTCATAATTCATATAGCTCATGGAGAAAGAGATTTTATCAATGTTGTGAAGTCAGCTATAGTGATCATGCCATCATGGTGATGATAGATAATAACTTAATATTTTAATGGAGTTCATATTCCTTCCATTCACTTCATTGATGCATTGGTTCAAGATCATTTATTCATTATGGTTCATTTGATCATATTGTTAAACTATTTCATATAGTTAGTAATTGCTCTTTGGTACATGCTTTTATTGCTTTATGTAATGTCTTTATGTTGTTTAGAGGCTAGTATCAGTTTGTTTTTCAATTCCCTAAACAAAAGATGAGCCATTTTTAGGGTACGTCTAGGATTTCTAGAGAACTCCAGATTAGTACTAGACTATACACATTGTTAAAAAGCACTTGTTTTGAGTCTTTTTAATGTTTTATTCTTGCTATTTTATACCCTAAGTCATTAGGACACTTGATTCTTATGTCAATCTGAGTCAAGTTTAGAGTAATATAAGTCAGGATTTAGGATTAAACTATATTATTCTCATGTATACTTAGATTGAGTTGTAATTTTTATTTTCATAGAAAAACTTTTAAGCTTAAACAAATCATGTAATTGTATAAGAACTAAATGATTTATCAATGGAGAAAATTAACTAAAAGAAGAACATAAATTACAAGTTAAATATTCCTTATGCGAGGAAAAATACAAGAGGAGTTGAAACATGAAATTCAAACTTTATTGGAGGAATTTTCTTGAATAAAGAATAAGCAGAAATTACCTCCCCCACTACTCCCATCACATGCCTCACACCATCAACCATCAAGAAGCTTTGCCTCAACAACTTCCATATCATCACATTACTTCCCCACTTCAAGCACCCATGAAGAATAGTAATTTCACGTAATTCTTTCTATAAATAGTCTTTATATGTACTTAAAAATCAGATTTGAATTAATGAAACTGAGTTTTGAGCTTAGTGCTTGTTTTTAATTTTAAGTTATTTCTAGGATTAAAAAATCACTTGATTGAAGTTTCTATGCTTAGTAGTCTTTTGCAAGATTACTTGTAGTCTTAGGAGCCTTTGTGAGAGTATTGTGGTGGGTCTAATCAATACTTGAACAAAGCCATTTCTATCTTTTTATCTTCATAAAGTATTCATCATAATAGGTGTGTATCAGATGTATTTGAGTGAGAATTTCTCTTGATTTACATCTAGTAGTTCTTAACTTTAACCACAGCCGTTAGTCTAAACACATTTCCTTAATCACAAAGGAAACTTTGATTGATATTTGAGGTGAATTATATTAGAAATTTTATTTCTGAACTTATAAAAATCGATCTTTGGGCATCATAGTCTAGCTTTCCTAGCTAGCCTATATCCTAATTCCTCGGTATATAAATGTGAAACATTTGGATTTTTGCATTTTTCGACTCTTAACTTCCGCCATAAATATCTTCAATTAACTAAGAACATAAATTAACAAAAGTTGATAGTAAGAAACTAGTCATCAAGACGAATCTGATAAAATCTCACTTAAATACTTTTATTCTTACGCATTAGTAACCAATTGAGGTTCATTTTCTTGAGTGATATAAAAATTCAACATGCTGCAAGTGAAATATACAGATGTAGTATTAATGGATCTTCAATTTCAAAACATCAACTTAAATGTAGACGGTAACCCATCCACAAACAACCTCCACGGCTCCACCACTATCCAGTCTAAGGCAACCACCAGACAAAAGTGGCAACTTACAAAGCCACTAGTCTAGCTTTCACCTCACTTCCTCTCACCAAACTTTTTCCTCCCTAAATTTCCAACCATCCAAGCAACTGTTACTAGTCGAAGAAAAGGCAGCAACATTTGCGGATGAAGAGAGTTCAAATGAGAGTCATGAGAAAGATTTATGGAGAATGAAGGAGGTTAAACAAGAAAGCAAAAATGTAGGATACAAGCACAACATAATCACTAAGATGTTAACAGAGGCTAGTGAGCACAAGCAAGACACCAAGAAGTTGACAGCTTCTTGATTGATATCACAATAACAGCAATATGATATGACTCACATGGTCAGTAAGGGGTAGTTTGGTCTTTTGGTTAGGGTTAGATACTTAGATTAGTTTTGGGTTTCTGTTTTTGTGGGATCTGTGCATATATAGTGGTGTAGGTAGATTGTTGAGTCTTGGCTAGAGAATAAGTAAACATTCATTGTTTAGGAGTTTGGGAGTAACTCAAAGACTTGTTATCTTGCTTCTCAATTGTAATAAAATTCCATTATATGCTTCCATTCCTCTGCTCTTATCTTCCTTTTATGCAGAATTGGTACAGTGGGCTGCCATTTATCTTTCATCATTTGACCAGTGTTAAGTGACTCTGTCCTTCTCAAGGAAATACAGTCATATCACAGTAATACAAAACGGTAATGCAGATAAAATCCGGCAAGGATGAAGGAGGAGCTCAAGAGTTCCATATTGCATCCTCTTATTGTTTGACAGATATCACAAAATATTTATTGACCTTCAAGCTTATTGGACAGAAGAAATTGTATGTTCATCAAAATTTTGGATAGTGAGTGTGAGACCATAGGTTACACATTCATTAGACAAATGAAAAACAATTAGTAATGTATATTATGTACTAACAAATAGAACATTAAGATTTAGTATGCAAACATAATCAGCAAAAAGATTATCAATTGCATGAGCTAAGGTATGGACAAGCAAACCAGAAAACATACATAAGCAGTTTCATCTCTAGAGCACATTTGAAACAAACTTACTTGGACCAATATATTGGATGCCATTGTCAGAAGCTCTTCACCATGCATACTCTCTTGTGAATCCAAATCCTTTGAAAGAGGAAGATTTTCACAATACATATTAACCATCTTGACTGCTAAACTCTCAAGTTCTGGAAAAATGTAAATTGGTCAAATTCAATAAGTTTGAGCTGCAATTTTTTTGCAGTGTTTAAAAAAGCACACTACAGCAAAAAGGTGCAGTGGGGTCACATGGCTGCATTAATTCATGTATGCAACCTGTTTTCACACAGCATCTCCAATATTAAGAGGAATGCTGCACTTCTGTTAGGTGTGCACCTTACAACTATGAATGACACCGTTCCTTTAGAACCGCTATTTCTCCACTGCACCTTGAGCCTTTCCAACCACAGGTGATGGTGATGTAAAAATGCAAAGCAAAGGTTCAAACAAGGCCAAAACAAATAAACATACCAGCAACAGGAATGTTGATGCGCATTTGCAATTGCATCTTTCGAAGATTAATCGCCTGACCTAACGATTTTATAGGTGCCATGGATATAGATTTAAAACTCTCCTCAAGCTTTTCTAGCAAATTTAATTTCTCTCCAGGGGTTAAGATGTCCAGTAACACTTCAACATCAGAACAGAAGCATGCCAAGTAGCCAAATCTGCATCATGATGACCATGAAAAACACAGAAATCTATAAGTTATCTTTCCAAAAGGTAATAGCACTAACAAGTAACAACGTATGAATAACAATGATTTGCCACGTCAAATCATCAAAGCGGAGTGGAGATGCAACATTTCTAAACACAAATCCACAACACAACCACATGAGGGGACCTAGCATAGAGTCACCACGGAAATCTAGACAAAACTGTGATTTCTGCCGATCATACCTCAAAAAAATTTTAAATCGTGAAAAATGTATTGTTATCAATTATAGCATATGACACAAGTAAACGTTTATATTAACTTTTCTGAAGCTCTTAAGAAACTCCTATAAAACCTATTCCTATAATTGCTGCCTAAACTTTTATATCTGTTCCTCTACATTGAATCAAAATTTTCTCTCAGCTAATCTCTTTGTTAGACTATAAAAAAAAAAAAAAAAAAAAAAAAAGAAAAAAAAGAAACTCTGGTCTACTTAATGCACTTTGATCTATTAACTATGACACAATTTTATTTTCTATTGGGATAAGGTTTTATTCTTGTGTATTGTTACATAGATTTTTGTTTTGACAATGTTTTAAAATTTGAAGTTCCCAAAAATAAAAATTATAATCATTACATGTATCCCTAAATGTATACGTTCCACTTTTCATTTTCATTTTTCAGCCACAAGTTGAATCTGAATGAACAAAAAATCAATAACAGAACTACTGAAGGAACCGTGGTGCCCACCGCACTCCTACAAAACTGAGCGTTTCCCAAGCATATCTCCCTTTTTTAATCTTGAGTATCCTCTTTTAAATGCAAAAAAAAAACCAGCTTAAGACTAGACAGTAATCATAAGGCTTGATTTAATAATCTCAAAGTTGATATTCTGTCATCAGGAGCAAAAATTGAGTTACTCCCTACACTAATGCCCCAGTTAAACCACAAGCACCTAGAAAGTCATCAAGAGTATACACATCGTACATACATATAGATACTTCTATATAGTCACGCACCTTGAAAAATACTGCACTAATGCATCAAAAAACTTCTCTTTATCACCAATCTCATGCAAGAGCTTCCTCCGCTCAATTTCAAGATATGCAAGAGGCAGGCCCCTCTTAGGATCACCACTATCTTCTGATTCCAACTTTCTTACAAAATCTAATGCATCTTGGATACGAGAATTGAGCTGCACAATGTCACATATCAGTCACAGATATGTACAAACTAATCAATCTCGAGCAGAAATGCCAAGAAAGTGACCAAATACATCAGTGCATCCACCTAGATGGTCTAATGCAAATTGACTTTACTTGTCAAAAGTAAAAGTGCACTTTTTACATAAAAAAAACTACTCAAATATGAGGCTTTTGATTGTCCAGGGTAACAATGAAGCAATTACAAATTTAATATTCTAGAAAAGAAAACACACCACATCATCTGTTATATGCGGAAGCTTTTCCACAGATCCCGGTGGACGCCTTGTTTCACTATTTGACGCATTGAACCAACTTTGATCATCCTCAAGCAAACAGCCTAGATAATGTAGGAAACACTCCCAGTCATCGGGACTGCCAAAATTGATATGAACACCACCATTATACAGTGATGAGAAATAGATCAAGAGGCAAAGTAGATACTAAGAAATGCTTGCAAGACTAAATGAACTTCCTCCACCAGATAGAATGTCTAAACAGAAAAGACTTTTAAAAAACCACAAAATGAAGCTAAGGCATACTTTAAATAAATGCCAAGTCTCAACTTCGGAAACAAATTAGCATCTATGCTTACCATGTTTCGAGAATTTTCTGGAACGTACAAGCAGCAGTAGCATTATCACCTGATAGCGCAAGAAGTCTTCCCTGCCAGCTTAAGTAAAAGAGTACATGTTAATAAGAAATCAATAGCAGGAAAACTCAGAAAAGAATGAGTTGCTAGTTTTATCCCAACAATAATTCCACAAAAGAGATAAATGAAGTCTTCAGAAAATAACTCAATTATTAACAGTTTAAAGTTAGAGCACTGTCATTCTAACAGAAAAAGACAGTTCACACAGGTTAAGTTAACAAAAGGAATATCTTTCATATAAATGAAGTTTTCAGGAAGTAGCTCAATTATTAACAGCGTAAAGTTAGACCATTGTCAATCTAAAGGCAAAAGACAGTTCCCACAGGATAAGTTAACAAAAGGAATATCTTTCACTCAAACTCTTTGGTCCTCAAAGGCTCACACACAAAAGAACAAAAGCTTCAGAAAATACCTGCAATCGTAGACGATCAACCTCAATCAGAATCAGTGATCCTAATTTTCCAGATAGGACCTCTAAAGCGTCCCCATACTTGGCTTGCTGTTCCAGTACAGAAATGTACACAATAAGAGCTGCACATCAAGTAAATCTTTCAGAAAAAAACTGCTAAAGTACAGCATATTTATCAATAAATAAGGAACTACAACCAATAAATAGACCTTCTGGTTCATGCAAGCTATGAGAAGCAATGTGTTTTTTGAGTAAGCCTTCAGCTAAACCTAAAAGCTTTTCTCCCCCTTGGCCACAACTAACCTGCAAATGGCCCGCAAATTGAAAAAGGTTAGCAGATAACACTAAATTTATAATCATCACCTTGCAAAACCTAGGTGTGTATCCAAATGTAGCATATTTGATAAAACTAACTCCATAATTTGTAAATTGTAATGCACCAGGAAGATGCAGCGGAGAATGGTCCAAGCCAGAAGCAAGGAGAGCAAGCACAAGCCCAAGGCCCACTGGCCGAGGACACAAACAATGGGCATTGGGCAAGATGTTCATGTAAGTATGGGGATATGGGTAGAACAGGTATTAATTTCTAATTGTATCTTTACATTGTGAGGGTTGGCATTGTGATGTAATATTGGAGAGAAAGCAAGGAACATTATGCATATATATAGAAAAAATGCTTTGGGAATGATAATTCTTGAAATTTTAATGCTATTTGGTTGAAGGGAGTGGAAGCCACTATGGCTCTATTGTCAGCTAAATACAAATCATTCTCAATCCCTTTATCTCTCACGGCGGATGAATCCTCAAAGCATAAAGCTATATTTCCATTTTGCGGTTTTCCAAGGATGAGAAGTTGGAGGCAGCAGTTATCGAGAAGGAGATTTCTTGTTGTGGTTCGAGGTGGACTGAACTAAAGGCCCTCACGCTACACCATATTCGTTCATCAGATGGTGGTAGTCTACGAGTAGTGGTTAGGGGTGTCATGGGAAGGAATTGTCAAGGAGTATAAACACGAATTTGTTCATCCCTTGAAGGAATATCTAAAGATGTCATTTTAACATCTTTTATGGAGAAAAAAGGTGAAAATGAGATAAGGGCATCGTACACTCAAACAAACTATGGATTGGGCAGGAATGATTGAGTCCACATTATAGGGAAAAAATGGGCCTAAATAGAGAGCATATCCACATCCAACGAAAGGCCTAACTCCAGATCCTATCCATGAAGACCTATTTCCTCTAGTATTGTTTTATAAGTCAAAAAAAGATTGTTCTTGGCAGGTTTGTGTGTACTACGGAGCTTCATGTAGGGAGATAGTGCACATAAGTACCCATTCATATTATTGATGAACTTCATAGAGAGTTACATGGGGTAATTATGCTTTCCAAACTTAACTTCAGGTATGGGTAAGGGAAGAGTATTGGAAAAACACATTTCATCCACATGAGGGTGACTATGAGTCCCTTGTCAGTTGGCATATACATAAACGCCTCAACAACTTTTACTTGCTATTAAATGATGTGTTTAGGTTGTACTTAAAGAAGGTTGTATTGGACTTCTTTGATAATATTATGATACATAGTGCAAGTGAAGAGGAGCATATGCGACATTCAACCATAGTTTTGGGGCTATTAGCACACCATTAGTAATATACCAATGCTAAGAAATGTATTATAGGGAAGAGTGACGTAGCCAATTCACGACACATCATATTGTATCAAGAAAAGATATGGGACATAAGTAAATGGTCATAGCCTCGTAGTTTGAAGTTGCCCGAGTCTACCTAGGGGTTCATTAGAGGCAAACCCCTAACATAACAACTCAAAAATGATTGCTATTATAGGACTCCATGTTGCATTGCACTGAAACATTCTTAAAGCTAAAAGTTTCTACAAATTTTTCTCTTATTTTGTTTTACGCATGCCAGACTTCTACATCCCATTTGTGATCAAGAGTAATGCATCGGGAAAGGGCTATGCATAGCTCTTATGCAGAACACCCATCCCATGCATATTTCAGTGACATTTTAAGATCTTGAAGTTAATGACCATCGATCTTGTGTTTTGAAATGGAGATACTACCTAGGGTGACGATTTGTAATTTCAATGAATCAGCAAAGTTTAAAATGTGTCATAGAAATTGGAATAGCGGAAAGTTGGAGAAAACTGTCAAATTGGGTTAGCAAGCTACTTGGATTTGACTTCAAAATTAAGTAAAAGTTTGGACCTTCCGACAATCCTAGTCATGACTCTAGAGTTTGAATCCTTGTTGTCAAAACATAGTGGAAGAAATATAAAGGAGTTTGAGAGCTACCCACTTTTCTCATAATTCTGAAAAAGCTTTTAGGATCGTAATAGTCAATACTCAAGCTATAGAGTGGAGAAGGAGAATTCACTGTATAAAGGGGTGTATGGTTATCTTCAAAGACTCCTCCTTCGTGAATGAGAATAATAGGAACATAACAAGTTTTCCATTTGCCTAGTTGAATCCAAGCAAGATAGTTATAACAAAGAAATAGTACATAAATCGTACTCTACAAAGGAACAAGTACGCAAAGTACTCACTGCAATCCATAATATTCTTGACATAATTTATTGTGAGAACAAGGAGTAGGGAAAGTGGAGGGGAGAGAAAGATGTTATGAGTAGGTAGATATGACAAAATTAAAAAAGTGCAAGTGCAGAAAACATATTAAAGTGCCTAGAACAAAAGTGCAAAGAACTCTATGAAACAAAGGCATTAATAAATAGAAGGTTACTCATCATATCTCAATGCATAGATAGTTTTAAGCAAGGTATTAAGTGGAAACATTAGAAGAAAAGAAAACAATGCTTCATACATTTAAAATTCTCTCAATAGGCAGAAATGACTCCTCTTCCACAACCCTACCATGTACATAATTTGTTCAACCGAGAAAAGGAAGTTAAGAAGCTAACCTATAACAAATAGGTCATCAAAAATCAAGGCACATCCGAACTCTAAACAATTATAGATCTCATTTACAGAGTTTTCTAGCTTCAACAGCAAAAACTATGACTCTAAATTATAGTAAAATAGCACACATGTAATTTTGATTACACACTTATCGAAAAATAAAATAACATTTCTAAAAAGCGCGCAAAAAAGTCCAGTCAAAAGAAAAATGAGCGACAAGTATTTCATCCTTTCTATTGAAATCCTGAGCTCTAAAAATTTATCAGAGTAACATAACAGTGCAGAAGTTGTGACAATAAGAAAATAAAGAAAGTGTACCTGCAACTGTATGCTACAAACGGCCCACAGCAAGAACCTCTCTTCACCCACAAGCTTGTACATTTTAATAGCTGTCTGGCAGAAAATGAGGAACATGTTAACCAAAAGATCCCAAAAGAAATTTTAAAAACCAAATAAAACTTGATGAAAGTCTGAAGAAACCGTCAACCTGTTGTTGCTTCACATATGCATATTCCCGAACATAACAGTTAAATAATCCCATCATCAACTCCAGATTATTAGGAATTTTATTACAAGCATAGTCATACAAGCTAGTTGCAAGATCCACTGTTTGCAGAAAAAGAATACAGGTGAGACAGCACAACAATATCATAAGATAATAAGCACTAAGTCTTGCATACTTACAGCGATCAAGTCTTTGAAGGACTATCTGCAATGTGCTGAGGGTGAGATCATCCATTGACAAGGATATATTCTTATGCAACAATTCTTTTGCTTCTAGACAAACAGATAGTGCTTCTTCAGGTTTCCCCATTCTTTCCAATACTAGGGCCTTTAAAGCCTACAAATGTTTAAAGATGTTTTGCCAGTTTTTAGTTGACCATGAAAATATGCAATTTAAGTATTCAGGTGTCTCCCACATAACACATAAGCAAACATCAAATGCCTATGCAAATGAGCAAATAAATGTTCAACATAAGATCCTAATGCAAAAGGATGAAAAATACAAACGTATACATGTCTTTACTCTTAAAAATAAAGTTCATACCATGAAGTCTAGTATAATCAACAATATTAATGTGTAATAGATACTCCTAACAAGGAAATTTTAAAAAAATTATAAGAAGCTTAATTGTCCTCATCATCAATGTATTATGCAATCAAATTGCAAATCAATATGTCATAAAGTTGGTTTTCCTAAATTTGTCATTTAGCTAATATGAATTTAGAACTAACAATTACCAGCACATAAGTGAAGTGCAATAGAATTCAAACACTTGTATGAACTTAATCATAAATAATTAGTGCAAGTGCCTAATTACCCAATGTTGGAGGAGAGTTTGATCATATAGTTGCTCATTCTATGGCGTACATCATTGATGAGGATGGTAGGAATGCAAGAGGGAAGAAGTGGCACGAAGCAAGTGCTTCAAGGAAGTAAAGAGGGAAGTGTACAGTAGCAATCACTAATGTCCTAACACACACACACACACAAGGTGCTCAAAAAAGGCACCACAATGCTCGAACGTGCACGAGCACAACCAAAGACACATCGATGCCTTTTTTTGATCGGTCGTTTGATAAGGATACGTCACGTCATAAGCTATGATTCTTTTATAGATATTGCAGGGTATATATAGGGCCTAAAATTAGTATTAGAATCTATTTTGAATTTATAATGAGATAGAGAAGAGGGAAATTCAAAGATAATATTAAATGAATATAGTGCTAAGTATGTGATTTTCAATCATTTATTGATTACAACCTAATTTATAGTACAACGAAATAACTAAAACTAACTAAAATCATGGGAACTAAAATCATGGGATCATAATTCCACTATTTTTACCCACTATCCACTAATTAGTAAGTACACCACTTATTTTTTTAGTAACCACTAAATAACCTAACTAAATTATCAACTATGAAACACTATATCTAACACACTCCCTTGTTTCAAAGTATCTTCTTGACATTTAACATCTTGTTCATTCATTATGCCATGAAACTTGTTTTTGTGATGCACTTCTTACCATCAAAATTTTCATTTTTCTTTGTTACACTTCTCATCAATCTTCCCCCTTGTTTATGCACTTCTCACCAACCTTCCCCCTTGTTTATGCACTTCTCACCAACCTTCCCCCTTGTTTATGCACTTCTCACCAACTACTTATTAATGGAGCACTTCTCTCCATCATATATGAGGCACTTCTCACCACCATCCCATTATTAGAATTTACACTTGTTACTAATTCCCAAGGTTTTCTTTGAACTCAATGCTTGTTAGTTTCCTTAACAAAATTATGAGAATTTATTTTATCCCTCACGAATTTTTTTTCAATCCACACACTAATCAGTAATTATACTCAATCTCTCTTCCGTTCTTTTGCTTTTATCTTATAATGTTAGATCATATTGGCTCTTGATATCATGTTATAATTATAATGAGATAGGGGAGAGAGAACTTCAAAACTAAAACTAAAATGAACAAAAAATGAAAAAAATAAATAAATAAATAAATAAATAAAACTAAATGATTACATTGTTAATTTTGTGATTTTCGATTAATTCGTGATTACAATCTAATTTATAGTACTTGGAAATAACTATAATCAGCTAAAATTATGAGAGCAGAATCCTATTATTTTTACTCACTAAGTAGACCACTTATTATTAATAACCACTATATTAAAGTAACTAACTTATCAACTTTGAAACACTATATCCAACATACTCTCTTGTTTCAAAGTTTCCTCTTGATATTTAACATTTTGTTCTCACTGTGACATGAAACTTGTTTTTGTGATGCATATCTCCCAACCAATTTTTTCTCTTTCTTTGTTGCACTTCTCATCAATCTTAACCCTTGTTGATGCATTTCTCACCAACCTTCACCCTTGTTGATACACTTCCACCAACCTACACCCTTGTTGATGCACTTCTCACAAGCTACCTATTTATGGGACACTTTACTCTATTATAAATGGTACACATTTCATCATCCTCCTGTAAATGGAATTTACACTTCTTACTAATTTGCCAAGTTATTTTCTTTGATGTCAATGCTTATTGGCTTTCTTTAACAAAGATATGTTAATTTTTTTTAAATCCTTACGAACTTTTTTTTCACTCAACACACCAATTATACCCAATGTCTCTTCCCTTCTTTTTCTTTATCTCACAAGCCTGGATCATATTGCCTCTTGATACCCTGTTATACCCAATGTCTCTTCCCTTCTTTTTCTTTATCTCACAAGCCTGGATCATATTGCCTCTTGATACCCTGTAGCATGGTGCAAAAATGCGGTTGCGATCGCGGGTCGCAGGAACGAAAAAAAATTGGTTATCGCGGAACTGGTCGCGACAATTATGCAGGATAATAATTTCACGGCATACATCATTGATGAGGATGATGGGAATGCGAGGGGGATGGAGTGGCATGAAGTTGGTGACATGCTGCAATTGGGCCTCCTTGAATAAGGCAGCATGCAGTAGTAATTAGTAGTGCCCAGAGTACGCACCATAGTGCTCAAATACTAATGTGTTCTTTTGATTCGGAGTTTGTGACATGTCATATCGTCGACTAGGATTCTTTTACTGATACTGTGAGATATATAGAGCCTGAAATTAGTATTAGACTGATGGGGGAGTCAAATACATAGGAAGAAAATAGAGCTTGAGAGTTCTTAACTGAGTGTCTTCATGTATTAATGTGAGTGTTTCCATTAAAGGTGGAAGCTTTGAGCTTGATAATGTATGATCAAGCTTCAAGCATTGTGAGTAGTATTTCAATAATGTATTGTTAAAGGATTAATAAAATACAGTTCCGTTTCAGAAGGATGCATGCAAGACATCATTTATGTTTTTGTGTGTGCATTTTTTATCAAAGCATTGATCTTTTCTTGTTTGTGTCCATACTTTTTTTTTCATCCTTCTACACCTCTTCTCACCATTAGAGTGTATAAGATCCTTCCTTTTCATCAATCAATATTAATCATAATCAAAAATATCTGAACATATAATCGTTTCCCACACTATCATAGCACAGCCACACGTCAATCAGTAAAGTAACATTTAATTGAAACTCTATATCTTTCTACTTTTACTTCTTATATTCATCAAAGAGCTAAAGAAAAAAAATATATGATTGCTTAAATTTGCAAAAATACTTCTACATACAATCAATCCGATTATACCTGCAATTACATATTAACCATCAATACTAGCCATTCCGATTTCCAAATTCATTTTCAAAATCAAATTCAAATGAATACATAAGATGAGCAAATTCAACTCAGATAAACCAAAAAGATATTTAAAAAATAAATGCATTCAAAAAGGTCATCAAAAACCATAATATGGTAAAAAGAAAGATGCTAACCAGAGCATAAGGAAGATGAGGATACTTCGATAGCAGCGAAGAAGCGAGTTTGAGCGCATTTTTATATTGCCGTGAATCAATCGCATCCCAAATGGGTCGGACTTTTCGCTCCGGGATGCCGCCGGCATAACCGAATTTTCCGGCGAGTGGATTCGACATAAAGTAAGCAAAAAGAAGCTCAGAGACAAAAGAATACGAGAATAATGTCAGGATTTTTATTTAGAGACTGAGATGGAGTGTAAAAAGAGATGCTTAAACCTAATTTTGGATGTTCTGCTATTTCCTTTTTTAGGTCTTGGTTTTTGGCCGGTCTCAAATAATTCTTCCTAGCTTTTTTAGGGGACAATTTGGCAAAATAGTAGTCTAACTTGAATACTCAAGTCAAGAGTTGTTTAGTTTATTGTATATTAAAAAGTAGTTTTAATAAGTAAAAATTAGTTTTAGTCCGTACAAATGATTTATAATTTGCAACTAAAATTTAGTTATAATAAGTAAAAAATTAATTGTAATTAGTTAGTAAAAATCGGTTAAATCAATAAAATTCAGGTGAACTAAACAGGGTCTTAGAATACTTCGATGCTTGGTTAGAGTCATTTTAAAACTTTGGCTTTTTTGATTGGCTAAAATTTTAGGTGGTTTTATTGGATGTAAAAGTTACTTCATTAGTAAAGAAACATTAATCAAATCATGCTTACAAGAAGAATAATGACACAACATTCATCGTATCATGCTTACGAGAAGAATAATGAAGTAAAATTCATCAAATCATACTTATAAGAAGAACAAAGAAATATTCATTATATCATGCTGACAAGAAGAACAATGAAGTAACATTTAGAAAACCATGTTTACAAGAAGAATAATGAAGCAATCAAATCATGCCGACAAAAAGCACAATGAAGAAACATTCATTATATCATGCTTACAAGAACAATGTAGCAACATTCATCAAACCATACTTATAAGAAGAACAACAACGCAAGTCAAGCAACATCCATCAAATTATGCTTACAAGAACAATGAAGTAACATTTATCAAAATAAACTCTTTTATGAAACCAAGAAATATATACCATAGTTGGTACACATTTTCTCTCATGCAAGAAGAACAACAAAGCTTAAGTAAGACCATTTCTACATAACTAAAACAAGTAGAACAAACATAAACAATAACAATAGTAGCAACAATCGACACATATTCTTTGATCCAAAATAAATATATGAAACAAAGAATAAACCCACGAAAAATAAGTAAAAACACAATATAAGTACCCACAAAGATAACATTATCCTAAGTTGAAGCTAAAATAAGACCATTTTTACATATCTAAAACAAGTAGAACAAACATAAATAATAACAGTAGCAATAACCACCAACACAATTTCTCTCGTCCAAAATAAACCCACGCAATGGAAAATAAATCCACAAAAAATAAGTACAAGATGGAAAATAAATCCACGAAAATAAGTACAAACACAATATTCAAGTACCTACAAACAAAATCAAGATCATTATACAAAATATAAGCTTAAAAGTAAAGCAGAGTAAAAAATTTAAAGTCATACCATCACACCTAGTAAATCCTGCAGAAACCAACACAATCTAGACACATATATATATATTTGATAAACAAAAAGAATAACAAGATGCGAACACCAAATCAAAAGGAAAAAGGCAACTAGACGTCTAAGAAAACGATCAACTTTCTCCAACTACTCTTAGTCCTAGTCCAATCCTCCGAAAGGAGTAGCTCCTGTAAGTCCAAATTAATTTTCTCTTCCCAGGTTTTCTTAAATATGCTTTAGCTTCTCCTACCCTCCACTAAGGCTTTCCATCATCCTCATGGGTGCGTCAACGATTTATCTCTTCGCTTGCCCATACCACCTTAATTTAAGCAACGCATCTTTGTCGCTATTGGGGCCACTCATAGACTCTCTTTCTCTCTCTCAACTCCTAATTTCATATTCTATCCATCCTTGTGTGTCTACACATCCCCATAAACATGCACATCTTTGCTACTTCCACTTTATATTCAATTATCTTTTTTGCGGGCTAAAATGTTGATTCCAGAGGGAAGAATAAATAGAACATGATGTTTTTGCAATATTTCCTAAGAAAAAAAAAAAAAAAAAAAAAGACTTTGATAAACGCTAATTAATCTTAGAAAAAGAGCAAGTAAAATAGAAATGTGGATAAAAAGGGAAGATAAATCTTTGAATTAATTTTGTAATAGGAATGTCGTGGTTAGGGCATAATAGACTAGATGATGAGAACAAACTTGAGGTTAGAAAAATGCAAATTTCATAAAAATGTGGAGCCCAAATGATAACAAAAAAGAAATTACAATGATTGTCATTTCTCGTTCGGTTGTCAGAATTAAAAGCATGTTTTGTGCAATTCTACCGCAGTTCGATCACGCGTTTTGCCAACTTTACCGCGGTCTGGTCGCGCATTTTGTGCAACTGGGTCCATCTACTTATGTACTAAAGATCAAAATAAACTTTAAACAGTTGTCATTTCTTGCTCGATTGTCAGAATCAAGCATATAATATATCGTTAGAAAGCGCTTGAAGTCTGGTTCTAATGCCACAAACCTTAAATTAATGTAAGTTTTATTTTTAAAGTTATTGCCAAAGAGTGAACATGTATCAAATTTAAGTTTTTAGAAGCAAACTTTAAATGATCGTCTTTTCTCGCTTGGTTGTCGGAAATAGGCATATGATATATCGTTGGAAAAATCTTGAAATCTAATTTCTAATGCCGCAAACCTTGCATTAATGTGATTTTCCTATAAAAGTTATTGCCAAAAGAGTGAACATGTATCAAATTTCAGTTTTTAGTTGATTAATTAATTATTTTAGTTTTTAGTTAATTAATTGATATTAATTAATCTTAATTTTTAGTGTTAAATTAGGCTGGGCTTATTGTGAATGCCAGCATATTAACGGAGGACACAAGTGCACACACTTCATAAGTCAAGGAGATATTTACCATCCCAAAACCATATGGCAATGGGAAGAAGGTCTCTAATAGCTTATAAAGCGTGCACACCATTTTCAATTTATCGATGTGGGATAACTCATCCCAACATTTAGTTAAAGATAATAATAATAGTTTAGTTAACTGATAATAATTTTTGTTTAAGAAGAAAGAAAGATTTTTGTTTTTATTAACTTTTTGGTAGTGAGAATATTTGCATGTACTTGCTTATTTAGAGAAACAAGTTACGTGTAAAAATGCATTTTGTATCTAATTGAAACAATGTTAACTGACTTAATTAACAAACTTAACAAATTAATTAGCATGATTTTTACACTTACACTATTATTAAGAGGACATTTTTTTAAGAATGGTAAGCTGAACTATTAGTCAAAAGTTTTTAAATCAAAATTAATTTCAAAGTTTCGTTGCTAACAAAATAAAAAGCTTCAACTTTCACTCTATATTAGGTGTTCAATTTTCATTATCTACTTGAATTTGAAAAAACTCATCATATGAAATAAAACAATAACCCTAGAATTAGTACAGTCAAAAGTTAAAGTCATAATCATCAATTCAGTATCTCTCACAAGTTAGGGTCCGAAAAGGAAGGAAGGTAATGGATAAATCATACTCGTACCCCTTCTAAAGAGAAGGCAAAGAGGAATGTACACAGGGGGATATTCCCTCAAATAGTTGGGCCCTACAAAGAAGAGAGGTGAGTAGCATACAACTCACATGAAAACCACATTAAAATTGTAAATGCACCACAATAATAATTAGGGTGGAAAAGAATAAAGAGACAAGAACTATTAATAGTCTAAAACACAAATACGACGTCTTCAATTACTTCTATCTCCGAGCATGTCCTCCGAGAGGTGAAACTCTTACAAGTCAGTTTCTATTTGCTAGCTCATCCCACGTTCTCTTGGCTCTATATACCTTGGCTTCTCATACCTTCTACCATAAGGCTTTCCACCATTCTCACTGTTGTGTCTTCGGTCTTCCTCTTCACATGTCAAAATCACCTCAACCTGTTTTTACACAACATTGTCGACAGGGCAGCCCTTGACCTCTCTTTCTCACCTCCTGATTTCTAATTATATTTATCCTTGTGTGCCCACACATTTATCTCAGCATCCTCATCTCCACTACATCTATTTTTTGTTCGTAGAATATCTTTACAGGCCAACATTTTGTCCCATACAACAGAGGAGGCCTAATGGCCATTTGATAGAATTTTCTTTTCGTCTAGTGGGGAACTACTTTATCGCATAGCACCTCAGTGACCGCTCTCCACTTTAGCCAACCGCTTGTGTTCGATGGATTTACGTCTCCATCAAGCTTCCCATTATTCAGGTTAATTGACTCCAAATACTTAAACTTGGTTATGACTACATCTTGTCCAATACCCACTTCTAGATCATTTTGTTGCTCCTACTAAACTTGCAACTCAAAAATTATGTTTTCATACGACTTAAACACAACCCTTTACCTTATAGGACTGCCCCTCCACTCCTCTAGTTTCATATTTATCTCCTCAATAGTTTCTCCAACAAGCACAATGTCATTAATAAATAAGATGCATCACGACATGGTTTCCATGCTAGATTTTAAGAGCTCATCTAAGATGATGTAAAAAATGAGGGGGCTAAGTGTTGATTCTTAATGTAAGCCTATTTTTACCAGGAAAAACTATGTTACTCCGATCGGTGTATGGATGCTAATTGTGACTCTCTCATACATATCTCGTATAGTCGTATGGATGCTAGTCATGACTCTCATACTTGTCTTGAATGGCTACAATACATGTCCTCAAAATGCCTTTTCATGCAATCAAAAGTCTAAACCAGTAATCCAAAAAAAAATTGTATTAATAATCCAACCTTCCACTTATCCGTTATGTTAATTTCAATTTTAGATTATTTTTTAAAAAACTAACCTTTTCTCCTAATTTGTTGTCAGCATACTAATATGATATGCTGATAACAAACTAAGGGTAAAGATTGAATTATTATAAAATAAAATATTATGCTAATAACAAATTAAAAACAAAGATTAAATTCTTAAATTAAAATTAATTAAAAAAAATAAACTTTTTCAAAAAAAAAAGATAAAAAGTTGAATTATTAACTCGAAGCAAAAAAATATGTTAAAAATATGTTGGATAAAAAAAATCCTTTTAGACGTGTTCATGGATCAAAAAAATATGTTGATTAATTAGCGAGTATCAGATGCATTCTGGAGCATTCTGTCTGACCGCTCGACCTACCTATATGGCTCGCTCGGTCGAGCAGCCTGGTCGAGCGGCACTTCAGAGAGCTTCTGCTCGACTTTACATTTCAGAGCATCTTGAAACAACCTTTCCACTTCTTCATTAAGTCCCATAAATCTCACACTTCATTACCTTATTAATCCATACTTAATTACCATCATAAATCAATCATCAAAACTTAACTTAATACACCCACATTAACACATTCATGGGATTCCATCCCAAAGGTCACACATGAATGCACCTCATCAAATGTGCACTCAAGTCACACTAATCCCAACAAGGGTTTTTAACTAATTTGATTTTTTTGTTGTTTTTATTGATTTTTTTGGGATTTAAGAGAATAATTATAAATTAATAAAGAAATATGATGGGCTCTGAGAATGGAGTGGATATTCATCCAGTTTCGCCAAGCGAAGATATGGAAAACCTAATTCTTGAAGATCCTTTATTATCATCTTCTAATTCGATTTCTGATTATAAAAGTGTAATGACGACTTTATCCTATTCAAATCATCATCCTCATCCTTTGTTGTCACCATCAATTGTTACTGAACCTACTAATTCAGATCCGTTGTTGTTTCCTTTACAAGAGGAGGATCAAATTAGGTCAAAAGATGTCGATTTTAGTTCACATTTTGATGATTCTGATCACGATGATGTGAATATTAGTCCAGTTATTGGGAAAATCAATAATGGTGAGGGTTCCAATGGGATTGGGAGTCCTTAGGTGAATTTGAGTTCTGAATTGGATTTGGAGTATTTGATTATTACGGTTTTGAACCCGCGGAAAGAGCATGATTTGTCATCAAATTCTATTGTTCCCGGAGGGAATACTTATGTGACTTATTTGATTAGTACGAAGATGAAAATGCTATCTTTTGGCGGTTCGGAGTTTAGTGTTAGGAGGAGGTTTAGGGATGTGGTGACGTTAGTGGATAGGTTATCAGAGTCGTATAGAGGGTTTTTCATACCACCTAGGCCAGATAAGAGTGTGGTGGAGATTCAAGTGATGCATAAGTAGGAGTTTGTTGAGCAGAGAAGAGTAGCATTGAAGAAGTATTTGAGGAAATTGGCTGCTCATCCGGTGCTTAGGACGAGTGATGAGTTGAGAGTATTTTTGCAAGTGCCAGGAAAGCTTCCTTTGCCCACAAGCACAGATGTAACGTCAATGATGCTAAATGGGGCTGCTAAGCTACCAAAGAAACTGTTTGGTGATTCGAGGAGTGTTGTGGCGCCTCATGAAGCAGTTCACCCTGCTAAAAGTGGAAGGGATTTTCTAAGGCTGTTTAGAGAATTGAAGCAGTCTGTTACGAATGATTGGGGAAATTCTAAACCAGCAGTCATTGAGGAAGTTAAGGAGTTTTTGGAGAAGAAAGAGAAGCTTTTTGATTTTGAGGGTCGTCTTACGGATGTGTCCAAACAGGTCATTCAACGATTCCTTTTATTTTTCACTGGTTTCCCATGTCGTGGTTTATGATGATAAACGGGAATGTTAATGCTTTAATGCTTAGTTATTCAATTTTGTTTAGGCTGAATCTCTTGTCAAAGCTCAGCAAGATATGGGAGATACAATGGGAGAGTTAGGGCTTTCATTTATATAATTGAAAAAATTTGAAAATGAGGCAGCTGCTCTCGACAGTCAAAAAACACGTGCTGCTGAACTGAAAAACATAGCAACAGCTACTGTCAGAGGCAGCAGAATGTACAGGGAGTTGAATGCCAAAACAGTGAAAAATCTGGTATTCTATTTCATTAAACAAACTGAATTTCTAGATTTGTGGTGCTTCTTTTAGTCTTAAAATCCATACTAGGGTAGGTTGTCTTTTGAATCCTATTTACAAGGCATGGACCTTTTGCTTGAAAATGTTTTCATTCCGAATTTGGTATCCTAGATTTAAAGTGGTAAAGAGATTAGCATTTTTCTGAAAACTTGCTTGTTATCTTTGATACGATACCCTTCATGAATATCTAGGACTTATGTTAGCTGCTCACAATGCATATTCAGATCGTGCGAATGCTTTGTTAACAGTTCAGACACTTCTATCAGAAGTCTCCTCCTTGCAATCGAGGACTGAAAAGCTTGAAAATGCATCATCTAGAGTTTTTGGTGCTGATAAGACCAAAAATCACAAGGTCGAAGAGTTGAAAGAAACCTTGAAAATTACTGAAGAGTCGAAAAACTTTACAGTCAGAGAGTATGAGCGAATCAAGGTATGTCAAACACCCGAAAAATTGGGCCCAGGTTGAAGTTAAGTCAAAAAATTTGCACCTGAATTCTGAACTAGTATTGCAGTGTATGATGAAAATGTAGCTTGTTCCTGTACTTGTCAACTGTGCAGTGCTGTAGTGCTCTTTTACATTAGACTTTGCCTTTCATTATGTGTGTTCAACTGTTACAGATCTTCAGAAAGACCAACTGTTTTCCCCTTTACTTTCAAAGTCATGTCATATGTTATTCGTAATCTACTATTGGCTGCGTTGCTGCAGTGCCTGACATTGAATTTGTGGAAATGCTGCCTCTATATTCTGGGTAAATTGTACTGACCTAATAGTAGCGAACTTCTAATTTGACTTGCTGTTATTGGTGTGTTGCAGTTTTGGATTTGGATATGGACTTGTTACTTGTAAGGGTACTAAAGCTAGTTTTGGAACTTGGAACCAGTTGTGATTGAAGAGAGAAGCAATTATATCCAATGACGCTTTATGGTTATTTTGAGGATAAAACATTGTCATATGTTTGGCTGTGTCAGTTTGTTTCTCTTGGACATAGCGAAATACTGAAAATGGAAATTCACTTGCAGTGACCACTGAGCAGGTTAATGGTGACATTTTTGCTATTTGGCTATGTTACTGCTAGTTGTAGAATGCGTGTTTATGGTTGATCAACAGTATTTCAATTTGACTTTTGGTATTGTTCAGGAGTAGCAGATCAAGTTATTGTGGTAACAATTTGTTTTGTGGTCTTGCTTTGGTGAAGCAAATAATGATCATGTTGTTATCTGTCTATAATTTTGATAAACTGCTAGGAAACAGGATATATGCAGGACATGGCTGGTGTTTTTAATGGTCTCTGTGGGCAATTTTTTGTTTAAATCTTGGTTTCGACATATATGAATAACCTCATTTGAAATCATTAGCCGTTATCTCAATTTAGCTCAAGCATAACGCTTTGGAATTCAATTTGAGAAAATGTTAAGCATCTGTGGTCCAATTTGAAATAGAAGTACATTTCTTTTCTCCAACATTGATCCTGTATAGCTGACCTGAACCTAGTGCCTGATGGCCATTGCGATTTGAGCTATTCTGTGCAATACTTTCCTCTATTTTAAGTCTGTGCTGATTGGTCTGTACTAGGCCTGTGCAACGGGCTGGATCCTCATTGGGGCCGTTGATCCTGCCCTTCAATTTAAGGGTTGTATATGGGGGAGGGTTGAAAAAGGGTTAGGCTTAAAATTTAATTTATAAAAATTAAAAGATAAGGGTTGGATAAGGGTTTAAAAAGGGCTGTAAAATGGGTCCTGATCCAAACATTTTTTTCTAGACTTTCCATTGTAAGGCCTTATCAAAATCATCAACCCTAAAAGTAAAAGAATATGGAAAAACCAGCTTGAAATTATCAACCTAAGTTTCAAAATCAATCTCTGGTACGTTAATCTTGCGTCAGAAGCTCTTCAAAATCATCAACCCTAGTGTGTGTATATTGGCATATAGCTGCATATTCTAGCAAGAAAGAAGGCTCATGATCTAATAAATCTCTTTTTGAGCAAAGAAACACGCGGAGGATAGGCTGCCAAAAGCTTGGTTAAACTATATTTTTTTTTATTAATTTTATCAAATGGATAGAAAATTATCTTGAGAATTATGCTTGAAAATGAATCTTTAGAATGAAAATGGTATGGGGTCTTAGCAATAGAGATAAAATGGGTTTTGGATTTATATTTTGAGGCTCATCAGTGTAGACGATCATACCTTTATCCCCTTCCAGTCTGACCGAAAGATTAGGAACCTGATCATTGCCTTGTTTAAAATACTTTCTGGAACTTGGAAATTTTATAGAGATGCTCGATGTAGTTGTAAAACTGTAAAAGCAGGATTGCTTTTAAAGGATTCAATATATTGCCTTTCATTTCCTCTCTCTTATTCTCTCTCTCTCTCTCTCTCTCTCTCTCTCTATCTATCTCTATCTATCCACAAGGATAGGCTAGGGTACTTGGTTGCTCATGTTAAGGTAATTTTATGTGTTGGGTTGGCTATTGCTGACTACTGCTCTTGGTCTCGGTCTCGGACTGGTGGCTTTGTGATTTGAAGACGGAACAATATTATCTTCCCCTCATCAATAGATTGTATACCTGTAGATTGCCATTTCGTTTATTGGCTTTGTTTCAGTTCTGCAACGATGGATATAGTTCTACTTGTCTATATGACTGTATTTTTCTGTTTACAGTAACTGGAACATCTATTTACCTCAAATATTTGTTTTTCGCTGCTTTGGATTTGGATTTGGATTTGGATTTGGATTTTATTTGCTTTAAAGCGCAGTAGATTTTGGCCTTTTTCCATTTTGGTTGGGATTGGTGTTTGGCTAGGACTGATGGAATTGCGTTTGCACAATTAGTTGAGTGGAGGGGGGAGGACACCGTAGGATACCGGCCCTATACCTTTATGCTTTCTATATGGGCATCAGAGTAATTTAGAATCGCATCTGCTGTTGATACATTACAATAGCCTTATTAGGCTCTCTCTCTCTCTCTCTCACTCGTACACACACACGTGCATATAGAATACTACATACACTCAGAGAAGCATATTCATGAAAATCAAATAAATTAATGCATTTTGTGTCACTGTTGCTCATTGTTCATTGATTTGAATAGATGACTATGATGTAGTATTTATTAATAATGATTTTAACATATAAATTTTTAACTACAATTATCAAGTGATGTTTTGAGAAGATGTTTGTTACTTTGTCTCTTGACAGGTAAAGTCTGCTGAGAAAATGGCTAATTTGTGGTCAAAGGTTGCAGAAGATACCAAAGGATATGTGAAAGAAAGTACATAGCTTTAAGCCGAAAAGAGTATATTCGACGTGTCTATCAGATTAATTCCACTCTATTTTTGATTGAACAAGGACAATTCATACCCCAGACCCGAAATAGAAGCATACATTATAACTTTGAGGTACTCATTTGATGTGTTTGTTTCTGGAATCTGGTCCTGTAGACCATGTAAAATTTTTTTCCTCTCACGTCAAATGTTAATGGAAGTCTAATTACATTTGAACATCTGGGATACCAATAAGATGGTACATGGAATGCCTGATTTTCAACAAGGGCATTTCTATTCATTTTATAATTTCAATTGTGAGATGAATGAATGACACAGAACTCTTGTTATTTGTTGGTGGCTGTTATTTTTGTTGGGTGCTCTGAATTTTCATCGCAGGAAATTATGCAACTTGTTTCAGTTGCTATTGTCACGACAGAGAAGGAATTGCCGCACAGTGAATTGCTTGCCTTGTTAGAGTTGCTATGTTATTGTTGGAATGTCGGTTCGGTGGAGTAATTGGTAAAAGTTATAGACAATACACTGAAATTTTTTGGTTCATGTATGGCCCCATATTTTGGGATTAAGGCTTTAATATTATGGTCATTGTTATGATTGGATTGAGCAATTCTTGATCAATTACCGTGACTGGGAATAATTCGATTGCTTAAGAAACAAGCTTTCACAAGCACATATAATACGTTTTTATAACGATTATGTATATTATCGTCCTTGCTGTTTTGGGAAAAAATGTAAGTTTTTTTATAGATAGCTTTAAAAGAGAAGTACTAAATGGACTACTGATCCAAGGAGTAGACAGTATATCATGCCCTAAGTCTAATACAATTGACATTATTGTGCACCATTGAGATTTGAAGTTTAAGGTCAGACTATGGAAACAACTTCACGGACAGAAGCAGGAATCGAGGTCATTGAAGCACCATTTGCAATAGAAAATAAACTAGATGAAGAAACCCGATCTTGTTCATCGAGGAAAAGCTCTGCCGGATCTCTGAAGGCACCATGGAGACACACAATGGCTACACCAATTAGAGTTGCAGAAATGATCAGAGACGCAACACTCGTAAAGAACATCACTGTGAGTGTAGCGCCTACCAAGATAGCCAGAATTTCATTGTTCGATAGTGTATGGCCGAGGAGGATCAATGGCTGCTCAGATGGTTTAAAGAAGTAAAGAAAGATCCAAGCAGCAAGGAGTAGAAGGAGAGAGAGGAGGGACAGTGGATGAGATAAAAGAGAGAAAGCAAGCACACCACCGATCAATGTAAGGTAGTTAGTCCAGAAATAGGAAACATTTTTACGGATCCTTGTTGTGGAATTGGACAGTGATTGAGGCCGAGAATACGCTGCGAATTCAAAGAGTTCCAGCCACGGTCGATGTCGAGAGCATGCACGGTGGATTGAGCTGCCAATGCGAGAAATGAAGGTGCGGAATGAAGGAGATAGAGAAACACTCCTTGTGATCTGGACTAACAGAGGAGTGGGCATTGCTATGCTGATCTGATGTTAGAAGGGACAAAACGACTTTTAAAATGGTTTGTTTGTGTTTAGAATTGCTGAAGTTATTATGTATAAGGGCAGATGCAAATTAGATGATGTGCGAATGGGAAAATATAATGAGAAGAAAAAAGTAGGATTGGTTGATTAAAGAAATGGAAATGTAACACCCTTTGCTTGTGGCATCAGTTACTACTCGACAGTCGACTATGAGAACATATGTAGAAAGGCATGCATGTGTCAAAAAAGGTTGACCATCAAAATTAATTGGTACACTTCGCTTCAATATTTAAAAAGTGGAGTTGGCCAAGAGAAAAGATTATAGGCCTTTTGGGCCAATCTCCAGCACTAGCAAACTTTAATAAGTAATTTTATGAGGGAAAAATTATTTAGAATAATGCAATATTTTTATGATTTTTTTACAATAATTTCATTTATTGATTAACTATAAATAATTCTAATATTAGGGGGTGTTTTTCTAGAGTAAACCCGATAACCGGATGACTTGTTATAGTAAGCTTTTTTTTTTTTTTGAAAAAATATAAATTAAAATAAAATGTAAAAAAATGTGAAAATTAATTCTGATTTCACAATTTTTTTATGTAAATTTTTAAAACTTTCTTTAATTTAATACTAGTTTTCAGCTTATTTTTTGGTGAATGACCTACTATAGTAAGTCATCAGGTTATCCAAGTTTACTCTAGAAAAATATCTCCAAAGTTGGATTATTCATGATTAATCAGTAGATGGATTATTGTAGAAAATTCATGAAAATATTAGATTATTTTAGGTAATTTTTCTTTTTAAGAAATAGGATATAAAATAGGTTTTTTAATTAAAAACATTTCCAAACTAAGCTCCGAGAAGTTTTAATTTCCAAAATAAGCGTTTTCATGTACGAGTCTATGTTTAGGTTTGTTCGTTGTTACTAACAGCGAGTAAGAGATAAAAATTTACTATGACTTTGTTCGGTATTATTAACAGGCTAACAGCGAATAAAGAAGGATAATGTCATAACCTTTGAGCCTTGAGGGATAAAAAAATTTAAAAATAATGCCTGTTCGTGGTTAATAACAATGAACAGACTATTTGTTATTTTTTTGCCCCTTCAAACATTATGACATTGTCTTTCTTTTGTTCGTTGTTTCAAATAGCGAACAAAGTAATTTTTTCCTCTTGTTCGCTGTTAGTAATAGCAAACAAACTTGACCTTAGGCGAAAAAGGTTATTTTGAGAATTAAAATTTTCCAAAGCTTATTATAAAAATGTTTTTTTATAAAAAATAATTATTTTATTCAATCTTTCTAATTTTAGAAACTAATTCTCTAAATAAGCTTTTCTTGAGGTTTAAACAAAAATGAACCTTAAGAGAAAACAACTATTACTAATAGCGGACTATTTTTCATAGTAAAACAAAAAGAATTATGAAGGGATCTTCACTATGACTATTTTTCAAAGTAAAACAAAAGGAATTATGAAAGGATCTTTGAAAATTTGAAAAAAATAAGATTATTTAACAACTTAATTCCAAAAATAAGCTCTGTGAAAACTTATTTTTCAAAATAAGCGTCTGTACATCCAAGCCTAGTCTCGGGAAGAGTCGCTGTTAGTAACAGCGAAAGTGAAAAAAAAAAAAATTAAAAGCCCAAAGTCGCTGTTAGTAACATCGACTTAAAAAAAAATTTAAAAGCCCAAAGTCGTTGTTACTAACAGCGACTTAAAAAAAAAAATTTTTTTTTTTTTAAATTTTAATAGTACTGAACTTGAAGTGATCGTTATGTGTAATGTTCGGTGAAAGAAATGGACATAGATATGCATGAAAAAGAAGATGATATCCAAGGAGCAAAGGCTACTGTTACCCATAGATTAATATATATGCAATGACTTTGAGAAACCAGTGACAAACATTCCATGATGCTCGTATGCAGTTTTCATGCAATTATCAATGAGCTCACTGGCAACGAAGATATTGTATATAAGATCTTTAATTGCTAGATCTCCGGAACTGCAATCTATCAAGGTAATGTTTTGAAGCAATATATCTTGCAGGCACATTGTCAATGGAAATGGCAGAAGATCCTGCTCAGGTGGCAAAGCTACGCTCTGCTCTTGAGTCTGTTGATCACAAGAGACGAAAGGTTCTATCATAATATTTCTGTTTCTTTAGACTATTCTGACCAATTGCTTTACTAATTGGGTATATTGTGTACTTACTGTTTGCTAACTTTGTATGAGCTGTGTTTCTTATGGTAAATTCATAACTGACAAAATAAACAAAAAAAAGAAAAGCAGCACCCAAACAATCAGCAAAGCGAAAGAAACAACTTTCACATAACGATCACTTCAAGTTCAGTACTATTAAAATAAAAAAAAAAAATATTTATTTATTTATTTATTTATTTTATTTTAAGTCGCTGTTAGTAACAGCGACTTTGGGCTTTTAATTTTTTTTTAAGTCGCTGTTATTAACAGCGACTTTGGGCTTTTAATTTTTTTTTTTCACTTTCGCTGTTACTAACAGTGACTCTTCCCGAGGCTAGGCTTGGATGTACGGACGCTTATTTTGAGAAATAAGTTTTCACGGAGCTTATTTTTGAAATTAAGTTATTAAATAATCTTATTTTTTTCAATTATCCGGGATCTTCACTATTGTTTTAAGTTTGCTATCATCAATATTCAAACTTTTCAACCATAGAAGTAAAGAACACATATTCATGTGCTTTTGTTTATTCTTTTTATTTTGAATTAGAGAGTATGCTGAGACAAGAAGAGAGTTAAGCGATAATCGAACACAAAATTTTATATGAGGAAAGCAATAAATTGCTCTAACTGAGACATAGTCAGATACTCGTTTTAAGAACTTAAATATCACTTAGTTGACATAGATAAAGAGTTTAGTAACAAAGCAAACAATGAGAAACTCTAGACCTAATTTGACAACCTTGACCTAATTTACACTCAAGAACTCTTTCACGGAAATAGCCCCAAGTACAAATGGAGTAAAAATAAAAAGTGATTAATATCGTAAAACGATACCTTTGGTAAAATGAGAGAAATATGTGGAGAAAAAGTAAAGAAAGAATATCGTTGATGGTCGAAAAAAAGTAGTCAAATTCAATAGGACAAACTAAAAAGGAAATTAAGGCTAATTGTTTAAGAAAGAGAGCATAAATGACTTAACTACAAAAAAGAGAGCATAGATAATTAGATACCACAAAATTGAGTTTGTTTGGCAAATGTTTGTTGGTTGATGTTGTTGGCTAATTTGACTAGGTGGAAGTATTGATTGATAAGTCGGTTGTTTAAGCCAACTGTTAAACAGATGTTTGATAAAAATTATTTTCTAGCTGTTGTTGTTTATAAGAGAAAAAAAAAGACTAAAAGCTAAAAGCCAAAAGCCAATGAAAAAACTACTAGGATTTTCACTTAGTCAACTTTAAAACCGGCTAAAAAGTTATCATCATTATCATCATCATCATACCCTGTGTATCTCGTTCATGTAAAAACTATGATCAGGGTCTGGGGAGGAAAGCAAGACGTCAACTCATACCCATAAAGGAGAATATGGTGAAATAATCCCTTAGCTCAAGAAAGATCTTCAATGAGAGTGAAGCCTGCAACTACCCTAAAGCCTACAACTTACAACACACATTTATTCTTAACAATAATTGGCAAATAAAAATAAAATACATAAAAATAAATAAAATAAAGGCAAAAGTAAAAAGGTAAAAAAGAAGTTAGTAGGATGAAAACGAGTAACAGAGCGATATGTAAAAGGCAAGGAACTATAATAGCAGCGGGTAGGTTGGACATAGTCAGTGTTCTAAGGCGTGAATATGGCGTCGCCAACTAACCCTATCTCTGGTCAGGTCCTTAGAGAGGTGTAGTTCATGCAAGTCACTTTTAATTTGTTCTTCCCACGTTCTCCTAGGTCTTCCTCGACTTCTCTTATCTTACACTATGATGCTTTCGACCTTAAATTACACATCTTTGCAGAGAGCGGTGCAACCCCTAACTTCTCCCTAAACTCCTGGATTCTAATCCTATCCATCATTGTGTGACCACACATCCACCTCAGGATTCGTATTTTTCTATAACTTTCATCCTCGATTCGAAAACCTTCTTTACGGGCCAACATTTTGTCCCATACAACAAAGTCAGCCTTATTGCAATGCGGTAGAATATACCTTTTAATCTACCAGAAAACTTTTTATCTCAAAGCACACCAGTTTCTGCTTGCCACTTAAACCAACCTGCTTGTATACGATGAGTAACATCTCCATCAATCTCCCCATTACTCTGAATTACGTATCCCAAATATTTAAACATTGACGTACATGCAACAACATCTCTCCCTATGGTCACCTCTGGCTCACCTACCGGTTCTGTCCCACTGAAGTCGCATTGCAGATATTCTGTCTTCATACAGCTTATGCGCAACCCTCTACCCTCTAAGACTGCCTCCACTCTTCCAATTTACTATTAGCCTCCTCCTTAGTTTTTGCAACCAAAACGATATTGTCAGCGAAAAGCATGCACCATGGTACAATCTCCTAAATAGATTTAGAGATTTCCTCCATAATGACCGTAAAAATGAAAGGACTTAATGTTGATCCTGATGTAGTCCCCTTTAATCGGAAAAGACTCTTTTATATCCACTGTGTATGAATGTTAGTTGATACTCTGTCATATATGTCTTGTATTGCCTCAATGTACCTTTGTGATATACCTCTATCCTTGAGGCTATCCCAAACGATGCTTCGTGGTATGCTATCATACGCTTTCTCTTATTCGATGAATAACATATGCAAATCATTCTTATGCCCCCTATACTTTCCATTAGTCTCCTCAAAAGATGTATAGCCTTAGTGGTTGATTTTCCTGGCATGAAGCAGAATTGGTTCTCTCTAATTACCTCCTCTTGTCTAATTCTCCTTTCAATCACTCTTTCCCATATTTTCATTGTATGGCTTAGAAGTTTGATTCCCCTATAGTTTCCACATACTTGTGCGTCGCCTTTGTTTTAATATAGTGAGATAAGTATGCTAATCATCCATTCTTCTGGCAGCTTACTTGATCTCAAGATGACATTAAAGAGGTTAGTTAGCAACCTTCTCCTAAACCCCTTCACACCTCAGTCGAAATGTTAATGGGTCCAACTGCTTTTGTTCTCCAAATCTTTTTGAGATCCAACCATAAACAAAAACCAAAAGTCAAACTCAAGAGCTAACAAAAGAAATCCAATTACCAACTTCCCCATTATCTAAACACATGAATAAAAACATTAAAAACTTGGACAAAGTACCTTATTTAGCAAGAGTAGCACCAAAAACAGTAGGAAACCAAAGACAAAAAACTTTGAAAGTCCAAAAACAGTAGGACACCAAAACACTTTCTATTTCTACAACCACCCATCACCCCATCCCTTTTCACATTATCCTTTCTTTTCTAAAAAAAAAAAATAAAATTGATATTTACTGATTACTCTATATCTATTAGACAATATCGATTGTCAATTCACACTCAATTATATCGTCTTACGGTCTTACCACTACTTCTACTCTGAATCCGTCAATTGACGATTCTTTTGGTCCTTTTTTTTCCAAATTCACTCTAAATTTATTGTCTTTATCATTCCTACTTTGAATCCGTCAAATTTCAATTTATTTTGTCATCAATTTCCATTGATGTGACGAACAAACCTCTAATATTTATTCAAGTAGTTATCTTTATTAATGGCTGAAAACAACATCAATGGTGAAGAAAAATTGATAGCTGTAGCAAGACAAATTGCTAAATCTTTAGGTCATTCCAATTCTATGACTGACGATATTATCGACATTTTTTCAACTTTCGACGGCCGATTTTCTCGCGATAAACTATCTCCATTTTCCGACACTATGCTCCCGGAATCTCGACCAGCATCATCGGCGGTTGCTACCTTGGAAGAAGCTCTTACTTCTTTAGACCGTCAAATCTCTCATTTTCTCTCCTTTGAACGGCCGTTTTGGTCAAACGCTTCTGATGCTTCTGCATTTCTTGAAGTTGTTGATGAATTGATAGGTACTATTAGAGATTTTTCTCCTCTAGGTCGAGATAATAAATCGCTTGGTGTTGTTTTGGATCGCGCTGATGAGCTGCTTCAGTCGGTGATTTTTAAGTTGGAGGAAGAATTTCGCGGTTTGATTCATCGCGGTGTTGAGTCTTTTGATTTGAGTCGTGACTTATCCGATTCTGACTCGGAAGGTAAGTTTGATGATGGTGAAATTCCGGTTGCTCATCCTGTTACTGATTTTAATATTATTATTGACGCTTTACCGTCGGCGACGATTAATGAGCTTCATGAAATTGCGAAGAGAATGGTGTTTGTTGAGTATGGAAGGGAGTGTTCACATGTTTATAGTGCGTGTCGGAGAGAGTTTCTTGAGGAGAGTTTATCGAGGTTAGGGTTACAGAAATTGAGTATTGATGAAGTTCAGAAGCTTCCATGGCCGGAACTTGAGGATGAAATTGAAAGATGGTGTAAATCGGTGGTTTTTTCATTAAGAATTTTATTTCCATCGGAGAGACGATTGTGTGATCGTATTTTCTATGGATTTGCTTCAACTTCAGATTTCGCATTCATGGAGGTTTGTCGTGGTTCGGTGATTCAACTGTTGAATTTTGCTGATGCAGTTGCGATTTCGAGTCGTTCTCCTGAGAGATTGTTTAAAGTGCTTGATCTATATGAGACATTGAGAGATTTGCTTCCGGAGTTTGAGATTTTGTTTTCTGATCAGTTTTGTGTTTTCTTGAGAAATGAAGCCCTAGCGATTTGGAAGAGGGTTGGGGAAGCTATCCGAGGGATTTTTATGGAGTTGGAGAATTCAATTCAGCGTGATCCGGCAAAAGTTCCAATCCCTGGTGGTGGACTTCATCCGATTACACGTTATGTGATGAATTATCTCCGTGCTGCGTGTAAATCACAGCAGACACTTGACCAGGTGTTCGAGGAGGAGAAGGAACGAGCATTGTCGGGGATGAGCTCATTGTCCGTGCAAATGGTGTGGATTATGGAGTTGTTAGAGAGCAATTTACTGGCAAAGTCAAAGGTTTATAAAGATCCTGCATTGAGCTCTGTATTTATGATGAATAATGGGAGGTACATTGTTCAGAAGGTGAAAGATAGTGAGCTAGGGTTGTTACTTGGGGAGGATTGGATCAGGAAATACAGTGTGAAAGTGAGGCAGTTTCGTGTGAATTATCAAAGGAGTACATGGAATAAGGTGATTGCTGTTTTGAAGGTGGAGAATGGTGGTGGGAGTAATATTAATGGGGGAATGAATTCGAGGTCATTGAAAGAGCGGTTTAAATTGTTCAATGATTACTTCGAGGAGCTCTTAAATATACAATCCTCTTGGATTGTGTTTGATAATCAATTGAGGGAGGAATTGAAGACGTCTGTCACTCAAAATCTGCTACCCGCTTATCAGAATTTCATTGGAAGGTTCCAGATGTCTACAGAAGCAGGAAGGAACCCAGAGAAGCATATCAAGTATAGTGTTGAGGATGTTGAGACACGGATTAACAATGAACTATTTCGAGGTAATAGTAATGGTGGCAGGAGGTGAAACCGGTGGTGAATCGATGACCAATTGATGTTGTTTGTGTTGTAGAACATTGTAACAATGTCTGTATTCTTCTATAACAATGTATGAAATTTATCAGTACGGCATATGGATTGAAATGGTAGGTCTCTTCAAAAGTTTTGGCAATCAACGGGTAGTTTTCCCACTGCGGAGTGTAGAATATTTGTTTGAAACCAGTGGTGTATCCATGACAAATTGGAGATTTGCTGGTAGTTTTCCACTGGTGTGCGTAAATGTTTATTTCATCTTACTAATGTGAATTTTAATTCTTTGTTCTTCCATTTTCTGATTTTGATAAAGGAAAGACAGCTTTCAATTGTCATACATCTTTGTATAAATGATTTACTTGATTGTGTAATGTTTTCAAGAAAGTTCTCTTCAGAATTTCATGCTCACTTATAGAACTTAATGTATTTTCAGCATGTTTTGTTCATTTTTGTAGAATGATTGATTTTGTAATGTCATGGAGATGTTCGAAGCATGCCATCAAGTTGTTACTCATTTTATCATACTGGTAGGGAATTAGTGTAAATAGGGGTTGCTGAACAGGTAAGGAAATTCCTTTTTGTACAATGATGAATTTTAAATTGAATTATCTCATGCTTCTTTGTCTGAACTAGAGCTTCAGAATATTTGGCTAGTTTATCCTGATTTATGTGCACTGATCATGTAGGATACAAGGATGTAAGCAGTCGAGGTACAAACATGACACATTTGTGCAATTTTGGGATCGAATTGGGGAATGCAGAAGCAAGTTTAAAGTGTGATGTTCTTAACATCCTGCTTTGAGGTTAGTTTGCACCAATCCTGCTTGTATTGTACACATATATTAGAGTAGAAAGCATATGTGAGCCAGCTGTTGCATAACTAACTTTTTTTTTTTTGAATAAGGCATAAATCACTTGATGTTGTCTATAATTTGGTTTTGTCAACTTCAATATCTTTGTCCAGTATCTTTAGAAAAATGGTCATCTTGCAAACGATGTCTCTTCCTGAATGTGACTTTGTATTCCCTTTTTCCTAAAAGTCAATCGACTCAATCCTCATGATGTACTGTAGAGGATTATATTGAGATTATTGAGAAGACCATATTTTTAAAAACACCTTACAAATGATTGAGCTCTTATTCAACTGGCTGATCAAACATGTAGCACCCACCACTAGCTGTCTTGAAAATCAAGTATGATCAGGTGTCTTTGTAAAGAATAATAATCAGGGTAGGTAAGAAGTTGGTTCAGTATAGAAGATATTTAAGTGGATGTGCATTTAGGAAATGCTTTATTAAGTTTGAAGGAACAATAATTTGAGCCCTTGCTGTAAGTTGAGTCCTTAACTTGATGGTATACAATTGGTTCCTTAACTTGAGTCCTTGCTGTAAGTTGAGATCGGAGATCAGCCATCCGGAAAAACCCCATCTATTTTATTGCGGAGTTCTCCCTTTACTGTCACTGTATCAGGCCTCCGGAGATTGACAGGGGAGTTTGCAGACATCATATCTTTCTTATACCTTTTCTTTTACTTTCCTTTTTGGATAAAATTTTCTGAGGAGAATCTTTTGGAGGTTGGAAACAGGATAACCGTAAACACTAGAACTGAAATAAGATTTCACGTTGAGAACTTGACAGTTGAGACTCTCAGGGAATTCATAACAACATAACCAAGTTACTCGATCTAACTTCTTTATGAACCAAACCCATCAATTATTAAGGAAGATAGCTTCTGGGTAGCTTACTCACTAAGAGATAAAGTAAATAACTTGTGGGAATGTGGGATGCAACTCATCAACTTCAGGATTTTTGAATCTTTTATTTCTAGTGGGTAATCTACGTGCTGGGAATGTTGTATGTTTTATACAAATAAAACTTAAAGAGATTACAAGCACGGAATTGAAATTACAAGTCTTTTGCAACCTAATTTTAAATCTAGGAATTGAAATTACAAATTAAATAACTTAAAATAAATAGAGAACCTTAAAACCGATGATACTTTAAGACAATACTGTGCAGAAACTTGATACCAAACTGAGACACTATCTAGTTTTTCTAAAAGCGTTATTCCGCCTACTTGGTACTTAGGCTTAAAACCTGAAATACACTTTTGTGATACAACAGTTTGCAACCAATTATAAGCACTATATAATTGATCTTTGTGAAGTAATAGATAGTAGAACTTGTAGAGAATAATAGCTTGGGAAGGAAAGGAAAAAAATATAGCAATTACTTAAAGAATTTAGAAATTGTACTTATGAAGTATGAACAATCTAATAAAAATAAGGTCCTTAAATAGTAGTAATAATAACTACCCTTAGTTCCATGATTATCCACTTCCCACTTAATCAGCAAATAAATAAGGGAAGTTAGTTTTAGGTTTTTACTTGATGATCAAGGTAAAATTACTACCTCAATTATTAGAATAAAACCCTTAAACAGGCGTTCAAATAAAAGGCCCAAGAAATTAGCAATTAAAATAAGCCCACAGCAGCCGTGAAACCAAGGGCCTAGAAAACCGGACTGACACTCGCGAGGGGCGCCAATACTCGCGTGCCGCGAGTTGGGCTTGCCAAGAGAACATAATGTTTCCAGCCCATATTCGAGAACAATACCTTTAGTTGCGAGCCGCGACTTCATTTCAGTTCAAAACAGAAGCTGTCTTCCTTCACTCGCGAGATGTGAGACTTTTCACGATCCGTGAATCTTATTTTCCGATTTTCCACTTTTGCTTTATTTTCTTATTTCTTTTTGGACCTAGGTTTTTACCTTTTGTCCTTAACTATAAAATTAATTATTTTATAGTCTTTTTGTCCATGTTTTAGATTATTGATGTCCTCGTAGGTTTTTGCAATCCTGCTCCACTCGTTTCTTTTATTAGTTTTTGGTCCCCTTTTTATTTTTATTTTTATTTTTTATTTTTAATTTTTATTTTGTAGGTGGATCCACTTATTTTTCTTTTATAGGCCTTTTAATCTTTCCCGTGTAGTTACGTCTCCGTATCTTTCTCGAGCCGGGGGACTCCTTTGACTGCGCTCTCTTCTATGGGTATGAGTTGCCGCCGTCTTTCCTTCCCCAGACCTTATCCATATTTTTTTCTATAAGCGGGATATACTGAGTTGGATGATGATGATGATAGTCTTTTTGGCCCTACTATTTTCATAGTACTTGCCATTATTTTTTATGCAATTAATTTTTAGTGTAATTATACTTACACTTTTATACTTTAGTATACATAGTATACTTAAGACTTTTAAATCTTTTATACTCTAAATCATCCAATAGGGAAAATGAAGTTTTTCTGTTTTTGAGCTTCATGCTTTGATAGGACATACAGGCCCTTGAAAGTTAAACCTCGTTTTACAATACCTTCTTTCAGTTTTGATATTGGCATTTGTATGTAATAGAGAGATAAATTTTGGATTTTAGACCCTCGCACTGAGAAATTTCAGTTTACTTACAAGATGACAGGGTTAAAAATGAACACACATTATCAAATTTGGATTGGATAAGAAATTTAAGGTCTCAGAAGATAGTTTTTTAACTATGAATTTTTGGAGAAAATACCATCCTGTAAATATGATGAGGATTTTCTTTTCGTTTGTTGTTAGCGGAGTATATGCAAGTTTATATAAATTCCTAAGAATAACGTTCCATAATTTGCATATGTAACTTAGAAGTGAACATGTACTGCCTCTTCTCTGCCTTCAGTTGCTAGACATTCAATATTACTTGAACCTGATTTTAGGCGGCATCTCTTATTAACAGGAAATCTAATTTCTAAAAATGGGAATTTGTAAGAAGTTGCATACTGCTATTTGGTATTTTGCATAGTCTAACAATCTAATGAGGTAGTCCTCTCAATCGCTAAAGCATTAACTAATTTAAGGAGTAATCTTGTGAGTGATTTGAGAGATTATGAATCAGTTTTTGATTTCTTTTCTGATCAGAGAAGTCGATGAAATTTGACGTATTCATAAATCATTCTGCGGTTTTGTATGTTGGGATTCATGTATAAACTGCTATAACTCTTGGCTTGCTGACATGATTGAAAGGTGATACATATCATACATACATTACAATACAATCTGAAGAATACGCATATTATTCAGAAACAGAAACCTTGGGACCATCAATTAATTGAGGACCAAGCTCTTCGACCAAATAATCATGAACATACTGGTAGACTGCTTCTGTGGGATGAGCACTGTCCCAAAACATAAACTCGGAAGCGTTCTTACATGTTGGTGTTAGTACATTACAAAGGCTCCCTGTCTCAATATATCCTGTTCCGCAACACCCTCTATCTATCACTTTGAATCCTGTTAATGTGATGAAAAACCTCAGCATAAATGTTGTACTTACATATATTTGCTTAATTTTCATATAGTGAACATTTCTCTTACCGTTATCTTCTGAATTGGTCACTAGATCCATAAACGGGGTGTATATGTCTGCATATAATATCCGAGTTCCTGTAAATGATGCTTGTGTATGAGGTAAGAGTTTCTTCAGCTTCTGATTATATGACTTGGCATCTGAATTCTGGTCATCTAAACACTTCCTTGCTTTTGGGAGTTCGAATCGTGCAGTCATCTGAATTGGAAGACAACCAATAGGAGGAAGCCCAGACACTATCATGGTACGACATCCGAGTTCATGCAACTCCTGCAGGTTCAAATCTTAGATATTAACATCCTATTTCTGTGGTAAGATAAAAATACTCCCTCAACCCCAAAGATATAATCCATTTTTATATTCATGAATATATTATTTTAATCAAAGTGGAACATATCTTTGAGGCGGAGTGAGCAAGTACTTGTAGTGTATCTTAGAACAGTTGTAGTCCTGTTCTCTCCGACTGACAAAATTTGTTCAATTGAATAAGAATTAGGCGAAGACAACAAGGCATCAATGTTTATAATTTGTTTATCATTATGATATGGAGTAGGAATTAAAGGAAGAGAAATGACCTCAATAAAGCTCTGAACTCTATTGAGAACAAAATCTTGGTACCCAGTTATATTGTACTGAAGCGTTCTAGTAGGCAGATCATAGTAATTAATCACAAAGTCATTAGTCCCAGCATTGATTACAACTAAAGCCTTCTTTATTATCTCTTTAGCTTTCTTTTCCCCTACAATCATTCCAATCTTCTGTATGTACTTTTTAAAGTACTCAACCTGTTTTGTCATTGAGATTCCCCTAGTTGACACACTAGTTAGATCATCAAACCCGGACCCTGCAGACCCAAAATTTACACCCGTGATCAGATCCTTATCCAAAAGACCTAGATCCAAAAACGGGGGTACACTCTCCTTCAGCCCTAACGTCTCGGCCAAAAGGTCTGGGACGAGTTTCCCATTCGAGAATCGACCGGTTGGCTTATGGGTAGGGAAATCTTTACCATAAGGAGGATGGTCAGCTCTATTTGGTGATAAAATTGAGACGATGAAATTGTTGTTGCCGGTATCTACTATTGAATCACCAAATATGAGAATGGCAGGAAATAATGGTTGGGCAATCACATTTAAAGTAGATAAAGCACTTAATGTTATTGTTAGGAAAATTAAGAGAAATTTTTGTGCCATTCTGTTGGGGATAATTAGTAGTATTTTCTGTTGATTGTAGTAAGTGGGATGGGTATTTATAGTTAAGAGTTGTGATGATTGTCGTTAGCAAATGGAAAACAATGAATCATTTTTGTAGCTTTAAAGAGATCCTTCAACCTTCATCTTTTATATTAGCATATTTAGAAATCTTAGTTTATGTGTCAAGTCTTAGAAGGAGTAAGGAAGTAACAAAGTTATACATAGCCTGATGTGGAAACTTTGCAATGTACAATTCTTACTTGGCTGCATTTGGTTCGACTTATTGGCCTCTTAGTTTAAGATCAAATGCCAATACTAATGCAAGGATAGGGAATGAGAATCAAAATGGAGGCTTTAAATTTAGGAGGAATGCCCATTTCTTGAGCTAGGACCTTACTCTTACACTACTCTCTTTTAGTATTGTTCCTATATGATAATGGATACAATTATGACCGACATTGATCAAATCTAAAGGGAATTGGATGTAATGCTAGTGAGAAATTTGTTAATTGATTCTTAGCTTGTTTTTCGTAGAATATCATCTAAGATTATGACTGCACAAGTAACCTAAGTCAGGGTGCCCGGAGGGTGTCTCTGAGGACTTTTTTCGATGCCCAAGTTAGTATTTATATAAGTTGGAGTACCTAAATAGCTCGATTCTAAGTGCACCGTAGCTTTTAGCTTGGAGGATCTATACTAGGATTTCTTTAATGTCGTGAGGACATAGTAAATCTTTAATGAATCTTAGCACACCTTTTGGGAGCTGTGAAGGTCATGTGTACCTGACATTGATGAACATACAAGTAATTATAGTAAGGAATTAAGTTAGATGTTAGAGTAACCTTTTCCCTCGTTTCTCCTTACTATTGGCAGTTATCCGCTACTAAACTTTTTAGGTTTTTCCACTACTCACTTACTTGGTCGGTATTAGGTTTACTGTTAGTGGGGAAGTTTTTTCCTTGTATAATATACCTTGGAACACAAGATAGCTGATGAGACTCCAGATGATCCATGATATTTGCTATTAATCTGCTTAGGATATTCTAGGCGTAGCCCACATATGACATGTTGGGTTAGACGCATACAATAAAGGTATATAGGAGTAAAGATGAATATAAACCATTGTAACATAATTAGCTAGAAGATTTGCATTTGGAATTTGTAATTCGCTCAAAATGACTCATAAATAACCCAAAATCGATCTAATAAGCTTATTTAATTCACAATTTGCGATTTCACATGGAAATTAGTGAATTATTGTTTATGGATATAAATTCGACTATATTTGTACTTTAAGGCATTCCTCCTTCATTGTAATCGGGACTTGATTTTTCTCAAATTATTTTCTCAAATTATTTTCATTTCATTCAAAATAATTGATTGGATGAAAGAGGATAATCTTTCATCCATATCATACAACAGCCAAAGTCAATAGACCTGCGATCAAGCATATGTACTGCTTTATTACAGTCTCTGGAAACAAAAGAAAATGTACAAGATACAAAATCATTAATAAACTTTTTACAACGATTGATAATAACTCCAAACTCAGAAATATCAGTTTTAGAATTTTTCTAGCTTGAACAACTCTTTGCGCGTCTAGCTCAAAACATATATACTTCACTCCATAATCAATAGCCCATCTCATTGCAAATTCCAAAGCTTTTGCTTCTAAAATGCTTGAATCTCCACCTCCAAAATGAACATCTGATATTGCTGCTTGCACTTCACCCATATGATTTCTGAGGATACCACCCCAACCAAACATATTAGTTTCCTTAAAACTTGCAACATCTACATTAAACTTCCACTTGTTTGGATCCGGAGCATTCCAAGAATCAACTTTCGCACCATGTGACTTCTTCGATAGATTGTATTTATCATTGACAAACCACCATTCTTGAACATAAGCTTATACCTGTGAAAAAAGATACTGGACATCCACTAAATTATTATTCGAAACTCTATCATTCCTAGCATTCCAAAGGCGCCAAGCAAAACAAACATACAACGCATCTTTTCTACTGTCACAAGCATATAATATAGCACGTATCCAGTCTCGAAAAGAACTCGGATTAAGGCAATCTATAGGTAAAACAAGATTTGTACGAGCCCAAGCCTTTTTAGCAAACACAGAATCTCTGATTACATGAAGTATACCTTTTGTTTCAGTGGCACAAAGCTCACAAAAGTTAGACCCCAAATTAATTCTTTTCTTAATAACATCTTTTGTAGGAATCGCATCCCTGCTACCCCTCCATACAAAATCACGAACCACCTCAAGAACTTCTAAGTTCCAAATTCTTCTCCAAATATCATCATCAATAAAATTGCTTTTCCATTCATCATTCCTAAACTCTATAGCTACCCAATACTCCGATTTGACCGTATATAATCCATTAGTAGTGAAACCCCAAATTAATTGATCATTAACCAGATTATTCTCCAATGGAATTGTAGTGATTAAATCCCTATCTTCCTTATCAAACAATTGCTCTAATATCTCTATGCTCCACCTTTTCCTTCCTTTCTCCTCTATAATTAAATCATTTACTCTAAAATCTCTAAACTTCTCAATAATCGGTGAATGGGCTTTCATATCTCTTCTCTTTGGAATCCACTTGTCACTCCAAACTTTAATCTCCGTTCCTGACCTTATTCTCCATCGCATTCTTTCTTCTAAAACACTTTTAGCTCTTAATATACCTCTTCAAACAAAACTAGCATTACTACTAATACCCACCTGCTAAAAGGATAGATTTGCCAAATATTTAGCTTTAAAAACTCTAGTCATAAGAGAATTAGGAGAAGACAATATATACTAACCCTGCTTAGCCAATAGAGCAATATTGAATTCATGTAGCAAACGGAATCCCATACCACCAAATTTTTTGGGATACATAGGTTCTCCCATGAAATCCATTTTAATTCTTTATCCCTAGACGATGTCCACCAAAAGGCATTCCATCATTTTCTGAATCTCCTCACATAGGCTTTTAGGTAGTAAAAAGCACTCATAGCGTAGGTTTGCATTGACTGAACAACAGATTTTAATCAAATTTCCTTCCCGGACCTCGATAACAATTTAGCCTTCCATCCTTTGATTTATTCCATACTCGCTCTCTCAAATATGCAAAGACTTCCTTTTTCTTTCTCCCCACAAAAGAAGGTAAGCTTAAGTATTTGCTATCACTCTCCTTTTCCTGAACCTCTGAAATACGCTTAACCTCTTGCTTAATGTTCTCACTTACTCTAGGGCTGAAAGAGATCGATAATTTATCAAAATTTATCACTTGTCCAGAAGCATTAGAGTAGGATACAAGAACATCCTTAAGCTTCTGAGTTTTTGACCCCCTAGCATTACAGAACATCAAACTATCATCAGCAAAGAGTAAACATGAAATACTAGGAGCACCTCCAACAACTTTAATGCCATTCAAATCACCTAACCTTTCACTTCTTAACAAATTAGTTAACCCTTCCGCACATATAATAAATAAATAAGGAGACAATGGATCCCCTTGTCTCAAGCCCATATTCAGAACAATTGGACCTACTAAATTACCATTTACACAAACATTAAAACTAACAATTGTTATACACCTTATGACTAAATCTATCCAATGTACTGGTTGAGTACACTTTTGCTTTTACATTTATTAAACATTTAACTTTTCATTCAATTTTATTTGATTAAATTCAGTTATTCATTCAATTAATTTTTAACTCTAATTTGTTGAACTCTATTCAGTTGATTTGAGTTTGGTTTTGTCCCTTGCGTTTCCTCGATTGACGACAGTATTTTGAGATTTTTTTTAATTTTTTTAATTTTTTTTTGTGTTCACAAGGGGCATATTTTAAAGAATGGAGGAGTATCTGAATTACAATGGATTTCAGGTTTCTGGTTTCATTATACATGCCAAAAGATACTCAAAATAGATTCGATCCGACCTTGTATAATCGAGTAAGACTTTAATTCGACTTTAAAAATATATTTACAATGATGGTACGAATAAATAACTCTAGTTCATACTATGCATGACTTGATTCATACCTTATATATAATGGTCCTATCACAACCACAACTCTAATATCAAATATATCTATTATTAATCGGTTAAATTGCTAGATTTTTTCACAAATATATACTACTTGACAATTATTGAATGAAAATAGCTTGGATCCAACAATGGTAGGATAATGGTTAGAAGATGAGTGAAAAACAGAGCGAGAAACAAAAGACACAATAAACAAGCAACACATTGTGTTAATGAGGTATCAAATGATATCTTCCCCTCAAAAGATGATTACTTTCATTAATATATTTAACAATACTTGAGAATAAGCTCTCAAGATAGTGATTTCATTCAGCAATGAATATTACTCATAAACTAACACAATGAAAAAGAAAACTCTTGTGGTAGTCTAACACTAGCTTTCTCTCCTGGATTAGCCTTACTCTCTACCTTCTAAACTTGATTTTAGGGCCATATATATAGCCCCTAATGTTTAGAATAACCTAAGGCAACTTTGGACTTATTCCCAAAGCATTCAGCTCACAAAAAAACCCCGCATTTTGGCCTTGCTGCACATGCTTGAACGAGCTCGTAGCATGCTCGAACGAGCGACTCCTCCTGGGCACCTACTGCCTTCATGCACCTGGTGCCTCGCTCGTGCTCTTCTTCCTTGTGTCTTGCCTCATTTAAGGCACAATGAAAGATCCCTCTTGCTCCTTTGCCTTCATCAAGGTACCTCAAATGCATTCCCTTGATCACCTTATTAAGTGATCCAAACGTTATCTCTCCATCCTCCATTTCACATCTAACACTACTCTCAAGTGTGCAAGATAATGCATGAGCAATTAGGTGATCATAGCCATCACCAACTAGTTGAGATTTAAGACTTGTCACAACAATTATTATATGTTTCCAAAGATGGCATATATATATATATATATATATGACTTTTATTTAGAAAAATGATTCGGGTGGCGAAGATGAATACAGTAGCAAGCTAGTCATGGTTCAAGCATCATTATGTGTGATGCATTGTGGTCTTGACTCTTAATATTTTTGGGCCTTAAGCATGCCCTTAAATTAATTTTAATTTAATGAGAATTTGTTGGAAAACAAGTACTTTTTAATATTATGTTGTCCCAATATTCGGATGTTACCTCACGGTTTGCAGTGTATGCTTCATTGATATGACAAGATTCTGATAAGTGGCGGTGTCAAAATTTTCTTCTATGCGTTTGTACTGCACAATAGCTTATTTAAGTCAAGAAACTAAATATGATTACAAAACTTAAAAGCTACCCGTAAAGGCTAAAATACCAAACTCCCCCTAAGTATAATTATATTTACAAAATTACTAACATGTGAACTTGAATATTGATAATTAAACAATCACAAATTTTTATGTTGTCTTCGATAGGCCGGCTCAAATTAAAAAAAAAAAAATGAAATTATTTAATTAGGCATTTTCCAATGTAATTTATGTCAGGTTATTGTATTTGGGAAAATGCACACCCATTATTTTGATTTATCCTCTTGTAATACGTGCTATTTTTCTTTCCAAAAACTGCAATCATCATTTAAAAAAAAACCTTCCATATTCAGTTTCTTCCCCTCCCATTTTCAGTTTCAATCAACCATTTGATTCGCCATTTTGCTTTTCTTTCTTCATCTCGTTTCCTTTCTCCCGTACACTTGTTCTTTTCGCAATTTTTTGAAGCAAAGACATTATTTTGTTCCTTCATATACAAACAGGTATGGTAAAATTTTAGTTTTTTTTTTTATTTTTTTCCTTCGCATGCAATTTTGGTTTATTTTGTTGTGGTTAATTTTTTTTTTTGCCATTTCGATTGTTTTATTCCATTAATAACCAAATTTCTCTTTTTTAATGAACTAAAATTCTAAATTTTTTTTGATTTCAGACATGGATGATGAACAAACCCTAGCATCTGCAATGAAAAATTTGAGAAGACCAGACTTAAATCCGAGAATGAGTGGTGATGTTCAAAGTTCCAGCCCAAAACCCAAAAGAAAGAAAGCTAAACTATGCTACGTCAAATTGGAAACAAATGAAGGATCGTAAGTAAAATTTTTTTTATATGTAAATTGACTTTAGATCTGATCTAAATTGGCATTAGATCTATTGTAAATGGGGGGTTATGTTTTTACTTTTTGTAAATTGGGATTATGCATGTTTATTGTAAGTTGGGATATATGATGAAGTTTAAGATGATGGATTTTATTTTTGTAAATCGGGGTTTTTTTTTTTTTTTTTTGTAAATCGAAACTTTATATGTTAGAAATTGGCTTTAGTGTTATGTAAGTTGACATTTAATTCGATATAATGTGATATAATTTTGCTCTTAATATTATATAAGTTGTCATTTAATATAAGTTGGCATTTAATATGTATTATTTTGCATTTAATACAGTATATTAGTTGGCATTAGATCATGTTATATAAGTGATATTTTAATATGTGTAAGTTGGGATTATGTTTATCATAAGTTGGGATTAGGTTATTGTACGTGATGTTTTTATCTGTGCAAATTGGAATTAGGTTATTGTAAGTGATGTTTTAATTTGTGCAAATTGGGATTAATTTTATTTTAAGTTGACATTATATTTGGTATGAGTTGACATTTAAGCCAATATAAAATGGCAAGTTGGGATTAAGTTTATTGTAAGTGATTTTTTAATCTATGCAAATCGAGATTAAGTGAATGTTGTAATTTGTGCAAATTGGTATTAAGTTTATTCTAAGTTGACATTATAACAAATATAAAATGGCAAGTTAGGATTAGGTTATTGTAAGTGACATTTTATATGAAATAAATTGGCATTAGTTTGATGTAAATTGATATTTATTGTAAATGCATGTTTAGCGTGATATAAGTTGGCATTAGATAAGTGTAAATTGCCAATATATAACTTATAAACTGGCATTAGTTTAATGTAAATTGAGATTTTAGTATGATACAAGTTTTGATTGTTTGCCATTTTGTATGCACTGTTGACAAAGCTATTTACACAAATTGCAAACCACATCTTTTCCTCAGTAATGGTAAAGAAGAAATTATTTTCACTCCGTCTCAAATTCGTGATGTAAATGCCATCAGATTTTCTGGATTGCTAAAGTTCAAGTGCGGTAAAATGCCTTTCGGCATTATACCATTCCTTGTTGCTCACTTTGACCATGTTAACCAAATCCAGAATATACCAACAACAGAGGTGCCACAAACACAGTCTATGCTTTGAACTTGGAAAAACCTATTCATTCAACTCATATTATTTTGTATAGGTAATAACATAAATTGACATTAAAATACAATAAGTTGGTATTTAGTATACAATATACTAGTATTAAAATATAGTAAGTTGACATTAAAAGTATAGCCATCAATTTTTTTTCTATTTTTATTTATTTTAAATTTTTTTATAAATTAGGCACTAAAATATAGTAAATTGGTATTTAGTATACAATATACTGGCATTTAATTGTACAAAGGAATGTGCTAACATACATTTTTGATTGCCTTCAACATTGTAGCATCCTGATCTGTGAATATTGATGACGGTGATTTGTCGTTCATTACTTTTTTGAAATTAGACAAGACCCACTCGAAAGATTCAACCTTCTCATCTGCTATAAACATGACAGTGTTTCAATGATTATTTATCCCGACGATAAGATCACATATCAAATTGTATCGATTAGTCCGGTATGTTGTGTCAAAAATAACGACATCACCATATATTTTATAATCCTCTCTCATCATTCCATCACACCAAAATAGTGCCGAAAGTTGTCCTTGTTCATTTAACCTTACCCGGTAGAAAAATTGGGGATCCTTCTCTCCCTCGCATATTAATTGATCGATTACACTTTGAGCATCTCCACCCTCTATCGCTTTTATTCGTATTCTGTTATCATGGAGAAAAAAATGCCCGTTAAAAATAATGCCAAATTATTTAAGTGTAATGCCCACTTAATGTCATCATAAACCCATTTTACATATTCTTAATACCAACTTACATCATAATGCCAATTTACATCAATATAATCTCAACTTGAATCTGATCTAAAGCCAATTTATAAAGTATACAATCCCAATTCGAATCCGACTATAGTTCATATCCTTTGACAAATATTGATATGTTGTGGTAGGTTTGATGTTTGCATCCTCAAACGCTTTGATGGTTTCTATCTTGTCTAGAATGGAGTTATGCCTCTCCGATCTATGGAGATGTTGTCATTCTATCCTTGTCAATTCATGCATGTGTAGAGTAATATGTTGCTTCACGTAGTATAAGCCGCTCTCTCTGTCTAATTTTAGTCTGACTCTGGCTTTATAGTCACTCCTTGTAATTGGAATTAGCTTGGTTTTCTTAGAAACGATATTACCTTCCTTCTGAGCAACAGGTGCATGATGTGTTTTTCTCTCACATGAGCACACTAAATACCTATCCGTAATTATATTATTACTTGATCTTTGTGTCTACTTTTTCACGCTAAACTCAGTGACTCTTGCATGTGATATGTACAATTGCTCAAGATCTTCTAATTTTTCAGCAGTGACCTCTTCAAGTGTCCCGTATATATCTACATTTGCAAGGTCACTTATCTGTCTTCTTACTTGAATTGGGTTAGCATAACCAATGTTCGTTGTAATATCGTCATCTCCGTCATGATTGATGACTTGTAGTTGCTTGTCAAAATTACATCATGTCACAAATATATATAAGCACCAAATGCCAACTTATAAAAATCTAATGCCAATTTAAAACTATCTAATGCCAATTTATATACCATATAATACCAATTTGAAAACTATTTAATGCCAATTTGAATATTATCTAATGCCAATTTGTAAACTATCTAATGTCAATTTAACTAGTATATAATGCCAATTTAAAACTATCTAATGCTAATTTCAAACTATCCTTACTACCAATTTAAAACCATCTAATGCCAATTTGAAACTATCATTAATGCCAATTTAAATAGCATTTAATGCCAATTTAACACTATTTAATGCCATTTTAAAACTATATAATGCCAATTTGAAAACTATTTAATGCCAATTTGAATAGCATTTAATGTCAATTTAACACTATCTAATGCCAATTTGAAAACTATTTAATGCCTATTTGAATACTATCTAATGACAATTTGAAAACTATCTAGTGCCAATTTAAATAGCATCTAATCCCAATTTAAAATTATCTAATGTCTATTTGAAACTATCCTTAATGCCAATTTAAATAGCATCTAATGCCAATTTGAAATCAATCTAACATGAATTTGAAAACTATTTAATGCCAATTTTGAATACAATCTAATGCCAATTTGAAAACTATCCAACGTCAATTTTGGATAGCATCTAATGCCAAATTAAAATATTTAATGCCAAATTGTAAATTATCTAATGCCAATTTAAAAGCTATCTAATACCAATTTACAGTGAGCAATTTCAAAACTATAATGAATAATATCTAATACCAACTTGTAAGTATTAAATGTCACCTTGAATATTACTTACATCCAATTTACAGTAACCAACTTGAATAATATGTTATTGTTGAGTCAAGCTTCAAATCTCACCTTGATGGAGGTGAGTTCGATCACCTCGTAGCGTAATCCTTGGCTTGCACATTTGAGAGCGAAGTTGTGAGTGCAAGGAAGTATGAGAGCATATGCTTTGGGTCATTAATGAAGTGATTAATGATTTGATATTCCTTGATGAAGGCAAAGATCAAGTAGTGGGGTGCTCGACTAGCCGAGCTAGGTGGATCCAGTCGAGCAGTGAGTCGAGCCAAGGATCAGTAACAAACCAGTAGGTACTGTGAAGGCGCTCGACCGGTCGAGCGTACCATGCTCGGGTCGAGCGAATATGCGCTGGGCCAAAATCGAGTGTTCTGTTTTTGCGGGTATTTTACTTGGGCATCAAGTGTTTTGCCTTAGGGTTTTCTAATATGTTGTAGGGGTATATAAGGGCTCTTAGAACATCATTAGAGTTATGTGAGTGAAGCTAATACACTAGAAGCAACTAGGATTTATCCAAGAGAGTTCTTCATTGTATTAGTTATTTTGTGAGAGACCACCATTAAAGATGAGGTCTCTGCTTTGGGAGATTATTGTTGAAGCTTGTAAGGTGAGGCATTAATGTATTGTTAAATATATTAATGATAAGATACTTGTTTTGAGGGGAAGGTATCTTTAGATACCTCATATTTCTTGTGTGTTTGCCATTGTTGTTTCTTGCTTGTTTTGGTGTTCTCTTTGCACTTATTTTTGTTATTGTTTTTCACCATTGCCATAGCCCGTACACAACAGTTCTCAAATGAAAAACTAACCTTCGTGTTCACTAGTTTTATTTCTAAGGCCATGCTTGAACTGAATATGCTCATCATTTAACAGAACTACAAAAGTAGAATTGAGAACATCACATTTTTTTATTTGATTCTAATTTATTGAATTCGTGAAGAAAAAGAGAATCAAACTTACTTATACTGTCTCTAAAAGACGAATCCCGTTGAGTCTGTGTCACGAAATCTTCGAATTCTTGCATGAACTCATCCATGTTGTTGAAGATGAAGAAAAACGAAATGGAGGGAGAATACCCATTTGAATTTGATATTTTTTCTTTTAATGTATGAAAAATTAGAAAATTTTTGTCAATGATTACATTACCTCAGTTTCCAATAACTTTTGCAATTATGGTCTTGAAATATGTAAGGTTACCTTGCTCAATGCTTAGTTGCTGAGGTTGCCAGTTTTTATTTTTTTTATTATATTAATTCTAAAAAGCTGATGTGCCTGGACTTGAGGGACCGTCTCTCACAAAGACGATCTCTCAAGAGAGTTATTGGGTTTTGAATTAAATAATGATCTTAAATAATAGCGGAATTTTAGTTAACGAACTCAACAAAAAATTTCATATTCTAACTTTGAAATTAATTATGACACACAAATACTCAACATAGATAATACTAATGTAGGAATTAGTAGTTTGAAGCTTTAACTAAAAAGGAAATTACTAAATTCTTATTGGCAATACTCCGCTTCTGTCTGAGGCATTGCGTGAGCTGTGTGAATTACTATGAAGCTTATACCGTTTGACGTAACAAATGTGTAGCTCTGCACAATACTTCAAATATACTTCAACCAAGTCTGATAGTTACGAAGATGACCGGCTCTGGCTTGTAAAACACACTTGCATAAGATCAAGCTGATGTAATACTAAACTTACATATGTTTTGAAAATTTTTGGAAATTCTAAATCGATTATATATCTGTTTGGAAATATAACCCACATGTCATCCCATATCGAAAAAATAGAGAGAGATTAATTAACATATAAGCTTGATGGTCTACTCGTTTTATAACCAATTAGTTTTAGGATAAAACCTTATTACTCTTGTATGCAATTAACTCTTCTCTTATGCGGGTATAGTAGTTTACAGGGCCAATGACAAATTAATCAACGTCAAGTTGTTCATGTGGTGTTTGAATGGCATTATTGACAGTAGGGCTGAACAGAGTTTGGTCTAAACCGTAAACCAAACCGGACCGAACCGTAATTTAAATATTTGGTCTGGTCTACGGTCTAAATGGTCTGGTCCGGTTTTTTTATTTAAAAAAACGGTATCCGGTCCGGTCCCGGTTTTAAAATTTTCAGACCAGACCGGACCGGAAAACCGTTTGTTGAACGATGCTGATGCGTGGTTGATACCAAATCCGAACAGTACTTTTCTGTACAATGATTCTGATGAACTGAATTTTAGCCATGGTTGTCAGAATGTGGTAAAATCATTGCAATTTCAGCAGCAAGATATCAAACCGATTGTTGATGAGAATCGTACTTACGCATTTACTGAAAGTGTTGTTCCTACACATTCACAATCGCAAGGTACTAATAACAACAAATTCGCCATGGATACGGATTCTTCCTTCTTCGAGAAATGCTTCAACATCGATTTCACTCAACCAGATAAACTCCACAAGAAAAACATCAACAGTGAACTCTTCTCCGCATTCAGCAATTGCGATTACCAAAGTGTAAGTCCAACATCCTTCTCCATTTCTCCACCAACAAATCACATTTCAACTTGAATTTCAAAATTCAACATCTAACATTACATTACAAATTTTAATTTTGCAGATTTCGTCATCTGACATTGGAGTAGTACCAGATTCAAATACAAATACAAATACAAATTCCATGTCTTCAGAGGTTTCTTATTTGTTTGCCAGATCTTCAGCGAGTAACGACAGATCATCAAATGGAGCTCCAGTGATGGATAGAGAAGCTAGGGTGTTAATTATAGTCTTTGGGATGCTAAATCATTACAGTTGTGGAACAGTTATCTTATAATCTCAATTAAAAAAATACAAAAAAATAAAAAAAACCATAGACCAGACCAGACCGTTCTAGAACGGTCTGGTCTGGTCAACGGTCTGGTCTGGTCCGGTCTGGTGTCTTGACTGGTCTGGTCTGGTCTGAAAATTTTCCAGACCGGAATTTCTGGTCTGGTTTGATTTTTCTGTCAAACCAGACCAAATCGGACTGTGTGCAGCCCTAATTGACAGAGTGTGCTAATGAAGTGACTCAGAAATGGTCCAACCTTTAAACAATTTGATTAAACAAACCGGTGCACAATCTTAAGATCTATATCATTCAGTAACTTCTCTTTTCCTTTCTCTAATTTTTATATCATCACTGGTATAGCCTCCTCTTGGTCAAGTTCTTCACTTTGAATTTCGGTGAAGTCAATGTTTTCAAATACAAAACTAACTCGATAAGAGTTTCCAAAACCGACAAAGGTATAGAACATACTTCACACGCAAAACTGTATTGAGAATGTTATCGTAGTAATTCTTTTCTATGTGCATCACATCAAAACAATGCCGAATCATGTTAGTTTCCCAATATAGCAGATTCTAGAACATACTTCTCTTGTTCACCCTCCTCATGCACCCTTATCATCCCGTACTAGTTTAGATCCTCAAGTAACTAAGCAACGGTGCAAGCACATGGATTGTGTCCAAACTCTTTACCCCTAATCATGAAATTCCTCATATCCCTCACGAACAAGTAAAATTTAGGTAAGAACCTCTGATGGCAGTCAAACCAGCATACATTCCTACTATTTCTAATGTAAAAATGATTTTATGAACGTGAATTTTCCCCCATTGTACTCCATCCTGATAGCATAGCTGTAATACCCATGAATTTTCGACCCCTTGTACGAAACCAAAACCGTAAAGGACGGGAGGAAACTCGGGTGTTACATAAAAGAAAAGGAAAAGAATTTGGATAAATGTTTAAATATTAACTTTAAAAAGGTGAGTGGAAATTTCGGCTGCATCTAACCTAAAATTGTGCGCCTTAGTAGAAAAACAAAAGTTATTTAGAATCTAATAAAGTAAAGGCATCAACGGCCTATCAAAACTATATCACGGCGGAATGATTCGTCGCCGGCTTCTCAAATCAACATGCCAAGTATGGATCGTGGTTCCAGTGTCAATGCTTGTGTTTTAAAATGACTTAACTCCTTAAAACCATACAAAGTTATAAACTACACAGTAGAAATACAAATATACAAGGGAGGACACGAGGCCTCATAACAAAACATATACAACCAAAGTTTACAAAAGATAAACAAGATCTACAAATTCGAAAGATAACGGTATGATACAGGTTATGCTTCGCCTTAATCACTCTCCACCAATGCAAGGCAATGCAAAAGAAACTCCAATACCTGCTATGCCTGTCTATGATCCTCCTGCTGCTCGACATTAGACCAAAGGCCAATGTGTCATAGCAGGACAATCATAGAAAGTCATCAACAATCAACATAAACACAAACATGTACACGTCAGTAACTAGCATAAAATATAATAAGGCCAACTACTAGATAACATTATATTATACAACAACATAAGATGATTTCATAAGACACAAGCACAGATAGTAACCGTTTATTGTCTACCTATAATTCTTAATCTCATTATGTCTTTTCCAACCCGAACCATGTGTTCTTGGGTATAATGCAGGTCTTCACACTCCTCATCTCAAAATATAAACTCTTATGTAAAACACGCATAGTATCACTCAACCAAGGCATTAACAGACTACTTAACACATGACTCTATAGAACTTTTCTATCTTAGAGTAAGTGTGATCATAATCTATCTTTGGGACTGGTAACTCCCTTGTGGTAACTTAACTTAGGCGCACTTCTCACTAGCATAAACTACTCTATCATTGAATAAACTTTCTATCAATGAGTAAACGTTCTATCAATGTGTAAGCTTTCTATGAATGAATAACTATCCATCAATGAGTAACATTCTATTAGTGGATCTTCTCTCCACTTCATGGCATAGTGACACGGCTAAGGGCGTTATCGGCCTTCCGGTGCCCATGGCAAAGTATGAGCTCATACCCCCTCCAGGTGACCCTCTCGGGTCCTACCTTCGGGAAAAACTAACACACTGGGGTACTAAACCAGTGAAGAGGCCACCATATTGGGGTTTGCAAGGCCCGCATGGTAACACCTCGGTCAAGGGGCGGTATTGGCCATTCGGCGCCTAATGACAAAAGTATGCTTATACCCCCCATACGGTGATCCTGTCGGATCTCACCTAGGGGACTATTAAATCAATTGGACATAATCCAGTTGAGTCACGCCAGCTAATCATAATCTAATACTTTATCAGATGGGAATAACTCCCATTTTCGACTATTAATGAGCGCCCTGGGATAGCAGCACGCCAAAACTCAATGAGCCACTCGACAAAATATGAAATCTAAATCCGAGTAAGGCATAATCCAACTCTTAAATAAATAAGGGGTTGGTCCCCGCCTTCTACTAACACTCTCATTCTATATAACTATTCTAAGCGCATGGATTTCATAGTCGATAGCTCTTCGTATAAAGTGTATTCACTAGTACCTCATACTTTCGATACAATGCATATTATCACAATAAACAATAATGTCTTAAAGAAAATTGTATATTAGGGTTCGTTACTGCGTGAACGTACCTGTAAGCGTCACTGCATGACCAAAAGTTACAAAAATTCACCCAACTAAGGTTCTATTTTCCTCTTATGAACTGGAAACCTATACAAGTTAGGAATAGAACTAATATGTTCTCTTAACTACTTTGTCACACCAACTAAATGCCTAAGTAACCACTATCACCCATTCAACATGAGTTTTCGATTACTCTAGCACTTACACAACTCATTCAATACAAGTCAAAATCATTTACTCAACACAACATAAGTCTTTTCACCAATTTAAAAGTAAAAGCATATGTGAATCGTTCCTTTTCATCAACTAATTTTGAGTATATCGGTTCGCATCACCCAAAAATAACTAATCACAACTAAGCTTTACAATTTTAATGTAACACTTATACAACAATAAGGCAAATTTTAGAGTTATCGAATCACGATATCATTTGTTACATCCTCTAAAGCTAGAAAGAACTATAATCAAAACAAGACGACAAGTAACTTTAGCAACTATCGACGATAAGTTGACATTATGCTCTTGGCTTTATTAAAATTATGCATGTATAACTTCAATAACAACCTAACAAGAGTACTTGTAATTCGCAACAATCAAACAACAAAAATTAGTAACTATTATTCCCAATTTAACAACCAAAAATCACTTCCATAGTCAACTAAAATCATCACCATTACTAATTATCACAACAATAACCAATCGACTAAGTCTTAAAATAACTTTTAAGGTTATTTAATAAATCATCACACCACCAAAATATAGTATAAACACTCATTATTAGTAATTTCATCTCTAAATCCAAATCCTAGTCATTTCATGTTCAAAGATAACACTTTTAACCATCATTCATAGCAAGAATTACTAAAACTAATACACCACCAAAATAAATCATGAAAGCCCACACCATTACTAATTTCAAAGATAACACCTTTAATTATTACTCATAGTAAGATTCAAAGAAAATAACACACAATTAACACACAACCCATAATTTCTAATCATACTTCAAACCCTAAATCCTAAATATGTCCAATTCATTCATCAAACTCTTAGATTGAATAAACTTAACAAAAAACCAACATTAAACTCAATATACTTAATAAAACTCCAAATAAAACTAGAAAATTAATTAGAGAAAAGAGAAGAGATGACTCACAATGGAGAAACTAAAAAAGATGAGGGTATAGGTGGTTGTTTTGGTGGTGTGGAGCACGAAAATGGTGGAGGAAGGTTGCGGTTGTTGACGTTCACAACAGCCTGCTACTGTCGTTGGGGAGCAAAAGCGGCAGTTGCTGCTGCTTGGAGGAGACGGTGGTGCTGCCGGTTTTGGGGAGAAGAGCAGCCGGCTGTGGTTGCAGGAGGGGTAGCCAGTTGTGGTTGCTGCTGTGCACCGTGAGTGTGCAGTGTGTCTTCACATGGAGAAGAGAAAGAATGGGAAGAAGAGAGGGAAGAAAAGAGGGAAGAAGAAGAGAGTGACGGCTTGTTTGGGGCATTTAGGGTTTCATGCCTTTATATCATCATTATTATTATGTTTCTTTATTTACTTATTTTAATCTAGATTCATTTTCTTGTGAGATTCAACTAAGAGACTCACCTTTGTGTACTCACACATTTTAATAAAATAATAATTTTGATTCGAACCTCTTTATTTTAGAGATCGTAATTGTATTTTAAATATAAATATGTGTTAATATTTAAATTCGTATATGAAAGGAATTTATTAAAACTACTTCTAAATTAATTTATATAATTATAAAATTCTCAAAAGTTATTAAAATATTAATTAATGACGTAAGAAAATATTGAGATGTTACAATAGCATACGCTGGAATGTCACTGATTGTCCACATCAAAGGTGCTTCTAGACTAAAGTTTTTCCTTGTCGACACACATCAAACGTCAAGATACATTCATCCACAACATCTTAAGCTCCTTTATAAAAGGTTGCAGGTAAAGGTCGATGTTGTGCTTCACGTAAAGTCGACCCCAAATCATACCTTATATGGAACTCATCGTTCCACAATACAAGAAAATTCTAAACAATATATTTTCAATCTGACTTTAGATTTTAAAAAAATGGTGAATTTCAACCTAGTACGGAAACAGGTCATTTCTCAATCTTGGTAACAATGTTTTGACCTAATTGTAGTTTAATGTTTGATCTAATTTTTAGTTATTCAAATTTTCAATTAATAAGAGATTGGAAATCGTTGATTTTGGACATCGGTGGGTATCGAAGATTTCGAACATTAATATATCTTGTTTTAGTTAGAAAAAGTATCATTTTTTCCAAATAAGATTTTATTTTTCGATTTTCACTTAACTCTCTCTCTTCATTGGACTTACCTTGTAATCACCGAAAAAAGATTGAAGGATTTGAGCCTTCCCAGTAATTTGCAAAGACACTTTATATTCTCTAATTTTAATTTTAAATATTTCACCAGTTTCACTATATTCAGTTTTTTAGCTTCCGTTTCAAAATTTACTAGGAATAAACAGCCGAGACTGAAAAGTATATTATTACCCTATAGCTGGCAAGTATATTACGTTGTCCTAGTAATGAAGATTGGGATTGAGAATTTTTTAAATTTTAAAATAAAATAACATTAAAATTTTTGAATATTCTGATTTAATAATATAAATATTAAAAGAAAAAAATAATATTAATTAAAATAAATAAGTAATACTCTCTCCGATTCATTTGAGTTGTCTCATTTCCTTATTTAGCCAGTTCACCTCAATTGTCCTATTTCCATTTTAAAACATAAATTTAGACCAGATTGCCCTTATACTATTTTTATAACTATCAAAACACCCTTATTTTAAAAACCTAACTCACTAATTAAACCCACAATCTTAATTAATACTCTACCTAATTACTCCCTCCTTTATTAACCCTCCCCCCTTTCTGATTCTCCTTTCCCCATACTCAAATCCTTTTAGTAACCCTTCCCCATTCTTAAACCCTAGTTCTTCTTCAACGGCGCTACTCTGAAACCTTGTTGTTACCCATAAATTCGGTAATAGAGTCATCCTTCTGAAACCTTAAATCTTCATCTTCCTCTCTTCTGAAACCCTAAATCTTCATCTTTCTCTGTTCTGAAACCCTAAATCCGGTAATGGAGTCACCTAATTCTTCTCTCTTTCATCATGCGTTGAAGTTATTGTTTGGTGATTGTGATGATTCAGATTCGGATTCGTATATTTCATTACCTCATTCTTTTGTTGAAACCTCTCCAAATTGGGAAAGAACAATGGAAATTGAGGATGAAGAAATTTCGGCTATGTTTGATTTGGGATTTGATCTACCTGATGATGACTATTTTCCTTCATCTGATCAGAAGATTATGATGGGGAAGATGATGATACTGTTTATAATGTTAAGGGGCCCTTCTCTCGTATGTGAAACAGTTACTCTTTCTCTCTGACTAATGATGTTAAATTTCGTTTTTGTTATTTTTGATTATGCATCTGTATGTTGGTCTGTGATGATTTTTTTTATTGAGGCAAAGAAAAGCTCAATGACTTTTGAAAAGAGGGCTTGTTAGTTGCTACAAAAGTCCATATACACACTTATAGTGCCACCAATCTTCATGATTTTAGGAGGCAAAAAGTATGTTTATGGATCTCAATGATGAAAACATTATGTATTCTGAGAAATGCGCCTAAAATGATTTTTTTGCCATTAAAAATCTCAAAAAATTTCCATTAAATGTTTAGTCATAAACAGCCTGAATGAATCTACATGATGTTTAACCCTAAATAATTCCCATTAAAAATCCCAAAAGTGTTGCTGGACGCTTTGCCGCTTTGCTACAGGTTAGTTGCTACTGATGGTTGTTTTTTTGCTGAGTGTTGCTGTAATTTTGTTTTTATGTTGTTGGTTCTGTTGATTGTTGATGCTGCTAGTATTCTTGCTGTCTTAAATTAAATGTTATTGGTCCCGTTGATTGTTAGTGCTGCTGGTATTCCTGCTGCCTCACATTTGTTGTTGTTATTCTGTTGTTGATGCTGTTGTTGTTGGTTCTGTTGATTGTAATTGCTGTTGGTTTTCCTGTTGCCTCACATTAAGTGTTGTTGGTTCTGTTGTTGTTGGTTTCGTTGTTCTAATTTCTGTTGCTGAGTGCAAAACCTCTTGGTCTTCAATTCCCAAGTACAGTAAGGAAACCTCTAAATAATTTGCATCCAAATGACGGAGTGACTCATAAATGATTTCTTTCCTAACTGTTAAATAATCTGATAGTCTCCCCCCATCTAATTTGCTTTTGTTCATGTGTGGAATATGGTAGTCAATACCACCAAGTTTTTTTAAGTACTTCAACCTTACATGCTTGTAAGGTTATCCAAACATACCTTAATGTGTGGTGTTCTAAAGCTTCAAAAGCACCTGTCACAGTCCTAAACCAATTCAGTGTAATTGTATGCTGCTTTCTGTTGTTGTAACGATTGAATAGACCTAAAAAAAACCTAAGTCTAACACGTTCATATCAGGGGAATTTGGAGGCTGTTGAATTAAGTGGATATTGAATCCACCTTGATTTGCAGCTTCCCTGAATATTGATCATTGTCTAGAGTATGTGATTTTGCATTATGCTGTTGAATGTGAATTGTTTTGCTTGCACCTTCTGGCCATTTTTGTCTAATAGCCGGTAAGATATTGTCAATTACATTGCCCTTATGTGTGTCTTTGTTATCGATTGAATGGGTTTAGTTTCTGGTTCTGCTCTATTCCTATTTTTGGATCTTCTTTTTGCTAGCACTTGAGCTGTAAAAGGAAAGATACCTATCTTTCCATCAAAAATTAGTTCACCTTCACTAGAGTACATTGATGTGTGTATTTTATATATTATTTTCTACCATGCCCCCATTGTATTTTCATAGCATTTCTCGCGTATTTTGCTCAATTTTCTATTGGTTTTTATGCTTGGTTGGAGTGTTTGTTTCTTATCTATTTTGTAGGTACAAAGCTCTAATTATGCTAGGAATCGACTCTTGGAGTGAGATTTGCAAGTTGGAAGGTTATAAGCTACTCAAAGGTCATTTTTGTGCTGACCAGGTCTCATACCCGGGTGGGTTTCTCCATACCCGGCCGGGTGAGCCTCTCATACCCGGGTGGGTTTCCACATACCCGACCGGGTTTGCACTTGATACTTAGAAGAATTTGAAGATGCTATTTGGAAGAAAAAGTTGCCACACGCACCCGGGTGGGTTTCCACATACCCGGCCGGGTGAGCCTCCCATACCCGGCCGGGTTTCTACATACCCGGGTGGGTTTCTAGACACCCGGCCAGGCTTCCATTGAAGATTACAATGCTATGCTGCGTACCCGGGCGGGTTTCCACATACCCGGCCGGGTTTACTCCTGAACTTAGAAACTTTTTGATCTTTGAGATTTAGTTATGCCTCGCACCCGCCCGGGTTTCCACATACCCGGCCGGGTCAAGCAGTTATTTTTTTTAGTAACTTCCCGTATCCTCCGATCTCTTTGGAGGAGGATATAAATAGCTTTTGAGGGGAATTTCCCGGGGAGTTTTTTTTTTTCTCTGTTTTTGAGGGTTTGGTGTAGAGGGTTTCTCATATTACTTGTCATGGGGGATTGTTAATCAACACTTGAACATTGTAATTCTCATTATATTCAAGGTATTAGTTTCAATTCCAATCTCTTGTTCTTGTTTATCATTATTATTTTTGAATGTTTGCTTCTCCATTAAATTTGAATTTGATTTCCTCCATGAATTTAATTGTTGAATCTCTAGTTAGTTTTAATATGCTTAGTGAGTAGTTTTATTTCTAGAGTTTGGTGAAACTATGCAAAAGGTCATGATTCTTGTTCGATTTTAGGATTTAAATTTGGTTTGTCTAGGCGATTCAATTGATGGGTTTTAGATTGATTGCATGTTTAGCCAATTTGCAAGTTTTATTCGCTCAACTCTATAAGCGAGAGTTGCGAGTTTGAGTGAACGATTTCCTTCTTTGAACAATTAAGCCTTAATCGCGATAGCTTGTTTTATTGTTTGATTGTCGAATTTGTTTGGGAGAGCAACATCTTCCTTCGCCTATTTTCATTCCTATCCCAATTGTTGTTCATGAATCATGATCGATGCATAGTGAATCCTTTTAACCCTAGGTTTTTAATTATTGAATTTTATTCATCTCTTGTTTTTGCGTTCTACTTAGATAAACAAAAATCCAACATTTGATTGTTAGCAATAGTGAACTTGGTTCAAATTGTGACTTTATTTGTCCTTCCTCAGTGGTTCGACCCTACTTTCCCAACTATACTAGTTAGGTGAATTAGGAATTATTTTTGGTAGTAAAACGACCTATCATACATCGGTTTAGCAACCGCACACATGAACATGATTTTGGGAATGAATCTTTTTGATTGGATTTCCCTATGTGGCTCAGATTCTCCTAGGGTAAGATAGTAAGTTTTTTGTGTTCTAGTGAGATAGAACAATTTTCATCTATGTGAATTATGTTAGACATGTCACTGAATTTGAATGCATTTGTCTGCTCATCATAAATGCAACTACTAATACAAAAGAATAACCTGTCATTCTTGTTAGTGTCGGTTAATAGTGGCTTGATTGCATTTGTATGCTTGCGTATGTGTTTCTTTTTCTTCCACCTCCACACAGTTGATTGGCTAACACCCATGGCATTTGCAACTGCCTTTTGACTTGTCTTTTTCGACTTTTCTAAAGCTTGGAATCTTCTTTCATCAAATGGTATTATTGTGTTGGTGATTCTGCCATACTTTTTAGTAGTTGCATCTAATGTGGCCCCCTCTTTTTGTTGATTTTTAATTGTAGACCAAATTCTACTTACGGTCTTCCAGTGAATACCATACTTTTTGGCGATATCCCCCCATTAACCCATGAGCTGGCTTCCCCTTTTTGTTAACACCAAGCAACAACTCGTGCATTATTTCGTTCCTACTGTAACTGTCTAGTTCCTTTTGCTTTACCATTTCTTTTCTTGCAATAAATGATTTGGAGTATTACTTTGATTTTGTTTTGTGATTCTGTTTGTACTTCTATTTTGTGAGATAGAACAATTTTGCATTTAATACACCCTATTTATACTTGTGTTTTGTTTTGTGGTGTTCTGTTTTCTTCTGGCGCCTAAATTTTGGTTGACATTTTTGCTTTGGCGCCTACTGTTATTGTCTATGACTAATTTTGGGATTTACTGTGTGGGTTTAGGTTGCTTGTGCTGGCTTTATTTTTTGGAAAGTTTTAAATTTTTCGATGGGATTAATATTTTTCGTGTTTTGGCACATTTTTAAAAAAGTGACTAACATATACAATAAATGCATATTCGGTTTGTTCGACCTCTTTTCTGAAGTCAATGAACGAAATGATATCAGTATTCACATGGTTCGAGAAAAGTGTTCATTATTTGTAGCCGTGAAAAAGTGTTGAAGAGATCGAGGAGGAAGTGGAAGTATAGATACAAACCCCCTTTATGAAATATAAATTTATTTATTCAGGATGTAATTTTTAATTATGTAATTTAATTAATGGCTATTCGGGATGTAATTTTTAATTATGTAATTTAATTAATGACTATTCGGGATGTAATTTTTTATTATGTAGTTTAAATTTTAAATTTAACCCTCCAAATTTAAACTTATAGTTATTGGAGGGAATAAATTAGTATTTAATCAACTTTATTACCAATACCCATACATCACATGCCTAAACTATTCAAGGTGGTTCCCATCACTTTCTTAATATGCGTGCCCAACTCAAATGGGACAACTCAAATAAATTGGAGGGAGTAAAAAATTAATATTAAAATAAATAAGTATTTTAGTAAAAATAGCATTGATTTTGAAACATAATAAAAAATTCTAAAATTGAATTTAATATTCTGAAATCGATGAGTAATTTTAAAACTAAAATGAATATAAACTAAAATAATTGATCATGTTAATGCTTTGACGATCAATTGATCAAACCATGCTACAAATGCATATTGCAAAATGTGGAATTGTGAAACATAAGATTTTGTAAGAATTTGGGAGTTTTTATTCATTAAAAGATAGACGTAGGAAACGAGAAGTAAGGTGAAATCGAATTTAAAGCCTTTTTTGAAAAGTAATATTGTCTCTCCAATTAAAACAATACTCTCTCATATTCTACCCGTTAGTCCTATTGATTTTTTTTCACTATTTACATATCACTTTTAATTTGTATTTTATTCTTAATCTTTAAGCTAAAATATAGTCACGTGGGATCTTGTTTGATTCGTCTCAATACAAAGATTATTAATATATATATTTTATAATTTTTAATTAAAAATAATTAGAAATTCTAAGGGTTAAAATATTGTCTCAGCAAATATGAAAAACCAAATGAGACTAATAGGTTGAATAGGAGCTATTATATGCCAGTGAAGGATTTGGAAGATTTAATAACAAAGATGCAATGAATCAAGCAAATTAGAATTAAGAAGGGTGAGGCATTGCCAGCTACACCTTCACATCCACATCGTTCGATATATGGGTAGGATCCATAGTTAGTAGGAGCAACTGGAAGATCATTTGAGGAGGAAATATTCAAATAATTGAGGAGCTTAAATTAAAGAACACTAAGATTAGACAAATTAAAATTTACTAAAAATTACTAGTAATAGTAATACTATATTTAAAAACGATGATTTCATTTGAAAATCTAAAATTGATTCAAATTTAATATTTGACAATTTAATAAAATCTAATTTTGGATTTGAGCTAATTGCACCTAATGTTGTTAAAGTTGAAAATTTGAAAATGACTTCACAAACCTTATCATCTATAATTATTCCTTTATAATTTCATTATTGAAATGTTCAATTTGAAACCTTAAATTAGATACAAATTTAAGGGTGAGGATAAACTCAGCCACACAACCTATCAGATCATAGCGTTGAAATTGTTCTTTTAAGCCTTAGAATTGAAATTTTTTAATAAAGTTAATACCAACTTTAAAAATTTAAACTAAATGGACTTAATTGGTCTTTTAAGTTTTAGATATGGCCTTTTAGGTCTTTTATTTGATCTTTTAAGTCTTAAATTTTGTATAAAAGTATGAAAAAAATTTGAAAAACAATTAGGCCACCTCATTTGGCACGTTTGGGAGTGATGTCACCCATACAACCGTTGCATACAAGATTTTGTGTTTTTATTAACGCACTAATATTATATGAACATCACCTAGAATAGAAGAATTGGCTTGTTAAATTTAGAACTTATTTCATTAACTAAGGTGGTTTCTAACGTTAAGCAAGGTAAATATTTGTCAAGGACTCAGAGCTAATATCTCAATTCAGCAATGTTGTTATGTAAATGTTGAATAATGCTTGTAAAATTAAAACTTTACTTTTACCAAACACCTATCAAAAATTAAAATCCACCCAATGTAAAAACAGCTCTCATTTTAGCCATGTACATAAGATGACAGAAACAACAATTATATGATGACCAATAATATGCCAAAGACAACATTTTGAAGGATCTATGTGAAGTACGAACTGGCAAGTGGCATGAAATGCGCTGATGAGTAGTGTATCTAAGGATTTGGTAGGCGTGTTCACGTATCTGCCCCAATTCAATGTCCTGCAATTTGTATGCATGTTTCATATCTTAATCCATCAACTCCAATTATTTTTTCAATTACATTTCTTAAACTTGCATAACTATTAAGGCTTTTTAAATCAAAAATATTTTTATTTTCACTTTTAGTTTATGGAAACATAATCTTTCGGATAATGTACATGCGGAAGTTAAAAGCAAGGTCAAACATCTTGAAATTGTGTCTTAAAAGTGTATTAATGAAATGAACCTCACATAAATAAAGTAATAAAATAATTTACAAGAAATAAATGACAAACAATTAGTTCAAGTTTAATGAGATTTGCAAATTTGGTTACATCCTCTTTTTAGGTTAGTATTTTAAATTTTGTGTTTAAGGATTAGGGAGTTACTAGCTTGAATGAAAATGAAGATATCACATAAAGGGAGATACATGTGAGTAGGCCTATCAAATTTGACCCAAAATTTAATAAAGTTTCAAATCAAACAATTAAAATATGTGTGTGTGTCTCAAAAATAGATAAATTCAAAAATTTAATAAGGGTGTATAGGTCTCAGGATCAGATTTGAGTCTCAAAAGTATGAACTCAGACCTAGATCATAAGGTAATGGACCCATATCTAAATCGAATTTATAGGATCCAAAAATAGATAAATTCAAACCCTGATCTTGAACAAAGTCATAATAAAATTATCAATAAAATCATAACTCTAACTACCTTATCCAATGTACCACTATCGATCTACTAACAAGAAAAGTATCAATGGTTATTATGTTATTTCACAGTAGAGAAAGAGAATGGCTTAGGCGCCTATAAAATCAAATTTTAACCATCGTACTCTTATTGACCTAATTTCATTAAAAAGGATTAACAAAATCTTCAAACATGTTTAACGCAAAACATAACTAGCTTCAACATAACCAGTCTTAGACTTGCAATTAACATGAGTACATGACCCTTAATCAATGTAATGACTCTTGTAATTTGTTCATATAATAAAATATTTGCATTATATTCCATTATTACACTTACGTAGTTGCTTTATTTAGACTGATGCGTGATGCACAACTCACGCAAGTGTAGAGGGTAGTGTATATCTCAGCCATAATGCATATCGTGCCGGCCTCACCAGCTACTATTAAGACCATCTGCTCCCTCGATGCTTCCATCCATTTAGTCTTATTTCAAAAAAATATAATAGAAAACTTAATATAATACTTCATATCTTAAAAGGCACTGGTCATTAGTTATAACTTTTGATTGAATTTGTCTTTTAGTACGATTATATTAAGTAAGATACCAAATTTTATTTTGAATCTAACTAAACTTTGCTATGCTTATAAGAAAGATCTCTATTATTGCATTCACACTTTCTGCCTCAATTGCACTAAACTTTTAGTCTTGCAAATCAACTTAAGTTTTTTTTTATCAAGTTGGTCTCTCTTGACAAAACATAATAACATTTACAACTTGTTCGGTTGTCGGTACAAGTAGAGGCGAAGTAAAAATTGACAAATTCTTTGACGGTTCTGTGCAATATCAAAAATTATGATATTTTTCTAATAATTTTTGTATCTTTAAACACTTATATATACTACTAATATATTTAATATTGAGACTCTTAATTTTTTGGGGCCCTATGCTGTCGAACATGCTCAAAACCTTCCCGTCTGTATCAAATATTAGTAATGATGATTGAAAGTAATTAGTGCGATTTTAATAGAACATATCTTGACAACTTTAATGATTATGCTTAATCTAGTTAAATCATCTTTATATTTTGCATATATCTTGACAACTTTCCTAACTTCATTTTTTGCAACATACAATTAAATGTAGAAGTACATGACAACTAATTTGATAATTGTTAAAAGCTAATTAAACACTGACAATAACATTAATAATTAAAAATATAATGTTCACTTATAAATGGACCGTAAACTTAATTAAGATTGTAGATCGATCAGAGAGTATACAAAGTTCGCAAGTTGCTAAAAGAAGCTAAGCATATGATTATATTGTGGTCCCAATTAATCGTACGGTACGCCTATTATGCTCCTATTCTTCTAATGCAACTTCAAGATTTGTACGTTCAAGTGCCAATTCTGTACGTACAAGTATAGAAAACAAAAAAAAAAAAAAAAAAAAAACCACAATCAATGCTTAACTTCATTAATGAGTTATATTTTCTCCATTCTGAAATACTCGCTACATTTTAATTTTTAACTTATTTATCGTTTAAGCTTATTTATATAAATAATTAAAATAGCATATTGGATTGCGCAAAAAGTCAGATATAGTAATTATAGTAAAACGGAGAAAGTAAGTATTAAGGAGGGAGCAACAACTACTTAATTACATTTTATATAAAGTTATGATTCAAATTCAATACGACCTCTTACAATGAAATTGAAAGCAAATGGTCGTAGCTGTATTAGCTCAAGTTGGGTATTATATTATGTCGGCTGTTACGCCGAACTATGCTCTATTTCCGGTAAAATGTACGGATATTTGACCATTAACAACTCTTTCCCGGAAACAAGATAATTTTTTTTATTTTTTATTTTTCTTATGATCGTAGAAATAAGTATTTACGTTGTATTATTATGTTCTACTAGCTAGTTGGTTTTTTTTTTATAGGACTTTATTTATTTATTATTATAAAACAGATTGAGAAAAAAAAATTATTAAATAAGAATTAAACTTAAGAAATTACTTGAAAAATGTATTACATGTTCAAATTGAAATAAAATTTAAATCTCGTTTGATAGGCCTCTTATTATACCTTTTTGATTTTTTTTTTCTTTCCACCTAAGAATTTCAAGAGCATTTTTTGAAATTTAGGTGGAGCCATAACACCCCATACTCGTTTAAGTTTATCACTGTTTATATCTTAAAGTAATAGAAACCAAGAATTAAAATCAATTATTGATAAGATCAATCATTTAGTTCTAAGTTTGTCTAATCAAGGGGGGGGATAATAATAGTGTAATCAAGCCTCCACCTTAGCTTTGGTGTCAAGCCGGCCAGGACATTGTTCAATCATGCATAGGTATTGCCTTTTTTGCCTCCCCGTGTAAAGGCTCGTTTTCTGATATTTTGATATAGTCTAAGAATGAAAATAATTTAGTAGACCTTCATGAACAAATATAAAAATAATTTTATATTTTCAAATATTAAATTATTTTTTTACTAGTACACGAGATATGTTTTTTTTTATTAATTACTATTTTACGTAATTTATAAATGTATATGTTATATATGAAAAATACAAATATATTTTATTAAACTTATAAATCTTTATTATGCATCAACTATAAATTGCATATGAAAAGCATCAAGAAATTTTTATTAAATGCCTTATAATCACATAAAATAACTTTGATTAGTACTTTGGGAAGCACATAATCACCAACAATTACAACATCATATATGTGATCTTGTTTTTCAATTTTTTTAATTACAAGGTAAGCTTGAGGAAGAAGGAGTGTTAGATGAGAATTAAATTTAGCATTTTTTTCAAAAATTTTAAAAAGTGATATTTGTTCTCCAATTGAGATAACTAGTTTTACTTTCAATTGTTTTTCTTAGGGTCTTTAGATTGTTGGAATGATTTGTCCCATATCGATAATTAAAGATAGTGTATTTACTTTATAAGTCATTTGAGTCCTTCTTCTTATTGGCATATGGTTTTGAGATGATATCTCTTTGATTTATAAAGTGTATGCACCTTGTGTTTTCTTGATTATATGTTGACATTGACAATAAGTCCAGCTCAATTTATCATCTACAACTGCGAATTACTTTTTTTTCGTCCTACTCTACACACGGTCCTACCTTCTCATTGTTTACTTTAATTCAGCTCGGTACCAAACTAATTACCATTATTAGGAATCTTTGATTACAATTAAGAAATAATACTCGTGCATATGGCCCATGTAAAAATTTAGGACTTAAATCTAAGCATTATTATAAAGACCTACGTGCTACGACGAAGCTTCGTATCTATCTAGCAGGATCATAGAAATATATTCAATATAATCAATATCACGTATTCTAACGAGAATAATTAGGAGTTATTATTAATTAATAGTGCTAATTAACTACTATATTTTTTTGTAAAAATGGAAAATGTGATTAATCTTTAATACTTTCTTGCTTAATTACTTTGATTTTGAGTGCACAAATGTCATATAATCGAAGTTCACTACAAAATAGTTGTTTCTAGTCCACGTACCAATGCTAGATCATGAAAATTATGTATGGGATGGATATTATGACATGTAACTTGATTATGTCTTAATATCAATGTCCAATTGTCCATTAATTGCATATATATTTGATCTTATTTTCGTGTTATGTAACATATTTTCTATAACTTAATAAGATTTTATAAATCAATTTTTTTGATTGCTATTGCCTAAATTGAATATATGTGATTTTTCAAATATGTATAATTTGATTTACTTATATTTATATCAAAATAAAAATAAATTATTACTTAATAAGATCGATTAAAATACTGATTATTTTTTTATTGTTTTACTTTTCAAATTAAAACATAATTTACTCCGATTGCATAACCAGTGTAACTTAAAAGATACTTTACACATGGGCATCACAAATATTCAAAAATTCAATTCATAGTTAGTAAATGATCATGCACTACAGTAATGCTATACTTTAACGTATACATGAATTTTCATAATTTTTAATATATGAATTCTGATAGACTATCTTGAGTTGATCTAATAGTTAAAACGCTTTTATTTCATCCTTTATAGGATTTTGGTTGTCATTATCTACTAATTGTATCTCATCTTACCCGTAGAGATTTTTTAGCATAACACGGAATATAAAATATAATATAATAATAGGATATGGCATTTTGTATACAAATAAGATATGTACATGCTATTTTGACTATAAAAATATGATAGGGTTGAGAATATAAGAAAATTAACTAATATGTATTTGACTAATTTGCACATGAAGAGTGAGTTAAGGCAATCCTTTTTAGAAAGTGGGTCTCTTCTACATACTGATGTAAAATCAAAATGATTGGTGCTCTACTACTTAGTATTTGTATTTGTCTTAATTTTTTGGGGTAACGAAAATATCTTTTCTTCCAAAAACAATATTTAACCAATTAGAGGACCCTAAAAAATATGTATCTTCCTACAATATTTAGATACATATATTAACCGTAAACGAAGATGCAAAAATCAATACTTCTAATTAACATGCATCACATTATTTAGAATTTTAAATAGTGTCCAAAAGTAATTATTGCTTGTATTAATTATGTATTAATCAACCCATTAACGTCTCCTCGAGTAATCCAATGGAAATGAAGAAATTGCATCAAATATATCGAGCAGAGGAAGGCAGTAAAGTACACAGCATAGTACTTGCTAACGCGGTACACCAGCGCAGCAATAAAGTGGTCCAAAAATGTTGGACATATTTATATTGAATCAGAGAATCCACTACTATGATTCCAAACCACAAATTGACCTCTATTAACTTCCATAAGTATAATGTAATTAGTAATAAATTAGATATTACCACTGCAAATTACAATAGTTAAATAGTTATACCTGCAAAAAAATTCAATAATTAATTACATAATGATATGAGATAACCGCGTTAAAGACTGTATGCATCATGTAATATTTAGTCAAGAAAGTACAACCATTACTTAGCCGATTAGAGGTGTTCATTGGGGTCATAGGGTCAATTTCGAGTCAAGTGTTTCAGGTCGGTTTTACATCGTGTTTTGTGTCCATATTGATATTTATATAATTCTAGATTCATTTTGACGCCGGGTCAGGTCGGGTTCGGTTATAAGGTCGAGTAAATATCGGATCGTCGGGTCTGTTTAGAACACCTCTGTTGCCAATCAAAATGCAGATAGGTATTCCATGCTGACATTATTTATCAATCTATCTATTTATATGTATATTACTAAAGCAAAAGATACTGACATCATCAACAATAAAACTTATAAATAAGTAATTATATCATCCCTTATTGTAATATTATTAGCTTTATTTGAATTATTAGAAATACTTCATATGTGAGGAAGATTTCACATTGCTAAAATAATGGGTTGTAGAGTTGTATATAATGTTTGATGGGTAATAATTCTAATACCATATTGTTTTAGGAAAGAGTGAAACTCATAAAGTGTTGTATGTAAGCCAACACTCATTATTCGTGGGTTTGTGGGCCCAAGTCCACGAGTGCCCTGTGAGTGTGTTCACACAAGTGAGCCCATGGGGTGATCATTTGACGAATTGTCACGGCCTAACAATGTTGGAAATGCTTCACATATGAGGAATATCCCACCGCTAAAATACTAGGTTATGGACATGTATATATAACGCTAGATTGATAGGTAATCTTCCTACTACCAAAGTTTTGGAAAATAGTGAATCTCATCAAGTGTGTATACAAGTCAACGTTCATTACCCATGGGTTTGTGGGCCCCAGCCATTGGGTGTCTTGTGGGCGCGTCCACACGAGTGGGCCCATGAGGTAATTATATGACGAATTGTCACGGCCTAACATAGTATCCAAGCCGATGGTGGTTCTTGGTTATGATGTGGCTAACATGTGAGGGGGAGTGTTGGAAATACTTCATGTGTGAGGAAGATCATAAATCGTTAAAATAGTGGTTTGTAGACATGCATAAAATGTTTGATGAGTAATCCTCCAACTAGCATAAATTTTTGCAAAAGAGTAAACCTTATCAAGTGCGTAAGCAAGTCACGCTCATTATCCATGGGTTTATCGACCCGAGCCGATGCCCCATATATGCGTCCACACAATTAGACCAATGCGATAATTATGTGAGAAATTATCACGGTCTACCATCAGTATCTCATTAGTCAAAGTTTTGAAATATGATATACTCTTGCACCAAGTATAATTTATAATTAATTTGCACAGTTTACTGAATTTTTTAGATATGGTTATATTTTTATTTTTAATTTTTATTTAATTATATTATTAATAGTTTAAACATTTGATATAAAATAATAAAATATTTATTTTTGTTAGCAAGAATGGTAAGTCCTTTTTCATTACATTCTTTTGTTTGTTCATATAGAATTTTTCATTATAAGAGTGAAAAATTTATATATGATTTCTGAGGGATATATTGAAAATAAAATTTATTAATGTGAGATCTTGTTAAATTTGTCTTAATAAATAATTTTTTATTTTACATTTTTTATAATGCGTATTGAGAGATATTAAGGGTCAAAATTTACATTGAAAAACATATAAAAAGTAGGGAAATTCCACGTGGTAGCCCTGAGGTTTCGGATTTTCCACATGGTAACCAAAATTTTTAAAAAGTTCACGCGGTAAACCTGAGATTTACCAAATTGCTCCACCGTGACCTTTTTGCACATAAAACGTTAGCAAACGTTAATTTCGAAGCTTTAAGGTTGTTGTATGCCTGTTAATGCGACACACCAAATGTCATCAGTTTCAACATTTTCCCCAAAAATATAAACCCTAACTCTACCATCTTTGGATTTGGGGGAAAAAAATATGATTTGGATGAAAGATGGTAGAGTTGAGGTTTATGATTTGGGGGAAAAGGTTGAAACTAATAGTCTTTGAAATGGTGAGTCACATAAATAGGCGTTCAGCAGCCTTAAAGGTTCGAAATTAACATTTACTAACGTTTTTATGTGCAAAAAGGTTACGGTGGAACAATTACGTAAACCTCAGGGTTACCGCGTGGATTTTTTAAAAGTTTTGGTTACCACGTGGAATTTCTCTAAAAAGTAAAATGGACAAACAAAATGAATTAAGGAGAAAAAAAATCATAAATGTATAACATATGGGTAATAACCATTTTTCCTTTTATTAAAAAATAAAAAAAATAATATAATCATATTTAGTATTTAAATAAGTCATAAAGTATGAAGTATATTACGTTAACTAATTAAGAAAGTTTTACAGCTAACTATTAATTAAAAAATATAAAATACATACAACTTTGTAAAGTGAAAGAAAATATACTGCAATGTCTATTTTATTTCTTTAAATTTATTTAAACTCAGAATGTGGCATAAAAATTATTTTAAAAATCGTTTTTCGTACATCGCACCTGTATAATCTGGTTTTACAATAATCTAAAAATTTCATTTCAAAAAATTTTTAAAATATTATTAAATCAATTTATCTTATAATAATAAGATGGTATTATACAAATATTTTTCCTCAACTACTATAGTTTTACCATTAAATAATTGTTATACCTTTATTACTCTATGTGGTTGCATAATATAATCATAAGCCTAAGTATTATCTTAATTCTTGTTTAACTTAATCATAAACAAGGCTGTACTCACTTATTTTTCATTCCTTACCTAATTTTTTTTTTTTTTTTTTTTTTTTTTTGCAACCAATTTATTTCTATTTCATTTTAATATGAATAATTGCAGTCTTAAGCAAGTGAGATGTCTTAAAAAACTCGGTCCCATCGGCGCAACTGTGCCAATATTCGCGATCATTCGTAATGGGTCATGTTGTGTGGCCCACCGAACATGTTTAGCTAACTTAATCATGGAATTAATTAAGGGTTTAAACCTATGCCACAATTGCATAGTTTAAGAGCACTAAAATTTTTTATGGGTTTACTTTTTTCTCAAATATGCTCTTAAAAATAATGATTTCATATATACATTAATTAAAGTAAGTAAAAAAAATAAATAAGAAAATCTTTGAATAAAGTTGGTAGATGAAAATAATTAATACTCCGTTATGGCATAGGTTAGACAAACATATTAATTAATTAAATTCAACACTCTTTTTTAAAGGGTTCATATATAATACTTTCTCCATTCTGAAATACTTGTTATATTTTGATTATAGGTAGTGTTCATCGTTCAAGTTTATTTTATATATTACAGTTAATGTGTAAGTAAAAATATAGTTAAGTGAGATCTTGTTTGAATAGTCTAATCGCATACTTTCAAAATATAACTTTTTATAATTTTTAGATATGTATAATTCAACATATAAATAAACAAAATAACACATTGGATTGCGTAAGAAATCAAATGTAGCAAGTATAATAAACGGAGGAAGAATAAGGTAGTTCTAAGATTAAGTATTGATTTTCTAATTGGTTTGTCAAACTCAATTTTTCAAAAATATTAATGATAAATTTTATTTGATCCCTTTAAAATTTGTATACATCAAGTGCTTTTGTATAAGTTAGTTGCCGCACAAAATTTTTCAATATTTAGTGATAAAATCACTAAAATTTTTAACGACATTTCTCATATAAATGTCTCTATAGGCTAATAATAACCTTTATATAATTAATGCCTTATAATAAAATGCTATTAAATTCATTATTAGTGACTTTTAAAATAAAAGTCACCATATACCCACTATATATTTAAATTAGTGACATTTCAATTTACTAAATATATGTCACTAAAATTTAAATTTGTTGTAGTATATGTATATGTAACTAATATATTACTATTTACAATTATATTAAACCATAAATTTATCATTAAATTGTAATCTATATTAATTGATATAATAAATACTCCCTCTTATTTACTTTAAATGTCTTATTTGGTTTTTCAACACTATTCATCAATTACATTTATAATTTGTTTTATTTTTAATCTATAAGTTAAATTATAGTCAAGTGGAATCTTATTTGATTCGTCTTATTGTAAATTTTATTAATATCAATTTTTATAATTTTTACTCAAGCACAATTTGAAATATTTAAGATTGAAAACGTGCAATGGAAAATATGCCAAAACCAAATAAACATTTAAAGCGAATATGGGAGAGTATATGATATTTTATAGCTTATGTATTAACCTTGAAAGACTATAAATATAATTTTAAAAAGAGATATAAATAAACTATAGTAAAGTAATCATATGATCATGTGTTCCCCATAGTGATAAAACCATGAGATTAAAGATTGGTTTAGCTTAATAATGTGAGTTTCAAGGTTTGTCTTATCTAGTCAACCTCATGTGTTGAACAATAAACTTTAGCTGTTTTTAATTTTACTTTACTTGAGCAGCCTTGTTTAGAAATTAGTAAGATTTGATTCGTGAACTCAGCTTAAGAAAAGGAGTTGCCATATTTTGGGTAAGACTGCTATTATAAAATACTCACCTTATAGTATACCTTGCACAAATCGATACAAAGAAAAAGAACGAGTAAGTTGTGTGGATGATATTTAAGTAAAAATTTATAGTTAGTGTCACTTTTGATATTTTATAGATCCTTGATACTACGAAAAATTATAAATTAATCCTCTCTATATAAGATTGATTATAGTCTTTAATATGTGCTTGGTAAAATAATAAGACGTAACATTGCTATGTTGATGAGCTATTGAGCATAATTATAACTATATGCCCTGGACAATTGCCTGCTTTAGTTATGGTTAAAACTAGTCTTGACTATGACAAAATAAAAAATACGAATCAAAATAAAATTAGAGAACTAAAAAGCAATTAGAAAAGTCTTTTTTAATACTGTATTACATTATTTTAGTTTGATTGTACTTATTGTATTTTTGTTGGAACTACACTTATTCTTTTTAAGTAAAACTTACTTTGGTTAACTTATTTTTATGGATCTCTTATTGTCTTCTTTAAAGCTACCATTACTTAATTATTTTTGCTTATAAAACATTAAGATATTGATTATTATTGTTTTACAAAGACATAATACATGCAATGCAATTTCAGTGAGATATAATCGATAGGGGAGCCAGAGGTGACCATAAGTGGAGAAGTTATTGCATGTACGACCAAGTTCAAATATTTGGGATCGGTGATTCAGACTAATGGGGAGAGTGATGGAGACATTACTGATCGTATACAAGTAGATTGGCTTAAGTGGCGAGCAGCAATCGGGGTGCTGTGTGATAAAAAGTTCCCGAGGAGATTAAAAGGTAAATTTTATCGCGTTGCAATTAGGTCGGCGTTGTTATATGGGACAGAATGTTGGCCCGTAAAGAAGGTTTTCGAAACGAGAATGGAAGTAACATAAATGCGTATGCTGAGATGGATGTGTGGTAATACTATGATGAATAGGATAAAAACCAGGAGTTCAGGGAGAAGTTAAGGATTGCACCTCTCTCCGCAAAGATGTGGGAGAATAGGTTGAGGTGGTTTGGGCATATGCAGAGAAAGATACATGACGCCCCAGTAAGAAGGATCCAATGCATCATAGTGGAGGGTAAGAGAAGTCGAGGAAGACGTAGGAGACCGTGGGAGGTACAAATTAAAAGAGACATGCATAAACTTCACCTCTCCAAGGACCTAACCAGGGATAGGGGCAGTTGGTGGCGCCTTATCCACGTCTTAGATTACTAAACCCGTCCCTTTTACCCATCGTTTGTTATTGTTCATTGCCTTTAATTATCGCTATTTACTTCCTTCATTACTTTTATCTTTATTTTTAGTTATTTGTACGTATTCTATTTATTATATTTGTAAGTTACAGGTTTCTCTCTCTTTGAAGACATTTCTCGAGCCGGGGGACTCTTTGACCGCACTCTCCTCTATGGGCATGAGCTACCGTCGTTCTTCCCTCCCCAGACCCTAAGCATAACTTTCTATGAGCAGAATACACTGGGTATGAAGTCAAAATATTTTAAGATAAAAATATGTAATTTTTGATGAATTTGGTTCGTTATTTATTGTTAATCTTATTTGTACTCATAATTAAAAGTAAAAATAAAAAATAAAAAATTCTTATTCTCTTACCTTAAAAGATAAAAATTCAAACCCAAATATACTTCAAACATATATAGTACAAATAACTAATGCTTTACTACTAGGTCAATAAATATAGTTAAGTAATTAAATTTGAAGCATGAAGTCAAATATTACCCTCTTAGTCCTAAAGTAAACTCTCTAACTAACCTTGTTAATCAAACCATAGGTAGTTAACAAGCTTTAAAAGCAAGGTTAACCTCATAATTTAAGGCATAACCTTAAAGTTAACTAAAAAAATATTATAAATAATATTAATTATTTTTAAATAATTAAGGGTGTTCTTCTTATATAATAACCACTCAATCCCATCTTTAAATCTCCCTCATCACCATATTTCAAACCTTATTTCATTAAAACATAAAAAAAAAAAAAAAAAAAAAAATCCCCAAAACACTCTATTTTTGTTCATCAAAAAATTAATATTTCAAAAAAATTATTTTCTTGATGGGAAATAGCTTAAGGTGTTGTTTGGCTTGTGTGCTTCCTTGTGGAGCCTTAGATTTGATCCGAATAGTTCATCTAAATGGTTATGTAGAAGAAATCACAAGATCAGTAACAGCTGGGGAAATTCTCCAATCATATCCAAACCATGTATTAAGTAAACCTTGTTCTCAAGGTAATTATATGGTTAGAAAAATCATGATTTTATCATCTGATTCTGAGCTTAAACGTGGTAGTATCTATTTTTTGATCCCTGATTCTTCTCTACCGTCTGATCATTCCAAGTCTAAAAAATCTTGTGGTAAAAATAAGATCAAGGGTCAAAAATTAAAGAATCATGATCTTGTTGATCATGATGATCATGGTTTAGATAAGTCTAAGTTTAGTGATGATCATAATAATAATATTGCTAAAAATAGTAAGCTTTTGGGGTTGGATTTGTCTACATTAGAGAATGATCATGAAAATAATGTAGTTTGTGAAACAAAATCTAAGTCTAAATCTAAATCGGGAAAGCATCAAAGGAGAAGAAGCAGCAGGGGTAAAAGTGGTATTTGGCAGCCTCATTTGGAGATTATTACTGAAGATTTGTGATTTTTATTTTATTTTATTTTTCGATTTTTTTGAGGTTTTTTTAAATGCCTTTTTTAGGAAATTTAATATTCTTTACTCATAGGTTATTTGCAATTATATGTGTAAATTGCAAACTAAAGCCTTTTTTTTCTTGTCAAATTATTATGTGGATACATATATTTCAATTTAATTTTTCGCTAAGTTGAAATATTGTAATTGTAATTTATCAAGGGAGCTTAAATTATTTGAAGCATACCAGAAAGTTGAAATTTATTAACTAATAGATTATAAATCCAAGTAAATAGCTTCTAAATATTTCATATTTATCGTATTTAATTAAAAATATTTATTTTTATATACTTTTTTGTAAGATATATGATAATTCTACTATTAATGTAAATAAGGTACCAATTACACATTTATTAAAAATATATCGAGATTGTTAGCAAAAAAATACTACTTTATATCTAAAAACAATGTTAATTATAAATTTAATTTTTTTATTACAAAATAGATTGAGAAAATCAATAAATAAATGAAAATTGAATCAATGATCTTAATTGAAAACAGTAAATAAATACTTCAAATACTATCTTTAACTTTAATGTCTTAAATTTTTTGATGGGTAATGTCTTGAATCTTAATTAAGTGTCTTACCCTTTTTCCATCCCTTACTTTTTATTTTCCGAGTCTCATCATTTTTTTCTTCGGCACATGATTGGATGTTCCGCATAAGGCAGAATGGACAGCTATTTTCTGTATTAAATTTTGTATTTCGGTTGTGACAATACATTTTAACTGACAATTTATATGCTTTTTCCTTTTTTTTTCATTTTTTTCTCTGTATTTAATTTTATGAGTCAACTAAATTTGACAATAACATACTCAAAACTAGGGCTGTAAATGTGGTCAGAAACCTGTTTTACCAACTTGTTACCGACCGATACCGAACCCGTTTTTGACCGAATACAAGTGACCAGATACCGACCGCTACCGAACCCGAATGGTGACCGAAACCGTTTCCGACCTGTTTTACACATACCGAAACCGACCGGTACCGAACCTGTTTTAAACCGAAAACCGTTTTCGACCTGTTTTTATCATACCGTGACCGACCGATACCGAACCTGTTTTCAGACCGAAACCTGTTTTCGACCCGCTTAATACCCGTTTTTAACCGACCGTTTTTGACCGAATCTATATTGTACCGAACCTGTATTATACCGAACCTGGAACCTGTTTTGTACCGAACCTGTTTTGGACCGAACTTATCTACATAATTCTTCTAAGTTGTCAAAATATAATAAAATTTTATATAAAATAATTAAATTAAACTTAATTATATTATTTCTATATGATAAAAATTAAATTAAATATAAATTTTTATAAAATAAATATATAAATTATAAGTTAATATATATTAACTCAGTAATTTAGTAAAGCCTTTTTCTTTTCTAAAAAATTAAGTATAAATTTTACAAAACTCAGAAATTGCAAAATTGCATAAACATAGTTCATACTTTGCAACCAATATAATTACCAAGTTCAGGTTAATTTGCTGACTAATTAATACTGTATTAAAATCAACATATAACAATATAAACCAATACAAAATATTAACCTATGAAATTGATAAACCACTTTCATTTCATTTAATAGTTTAGACGAAATTTAAAATAGATCCATTACATTTTTTTCCCTACCAATAATATAAACATCAATAATCCTAACTACACAAAAAGTCTTTTCCAAATTTTAGTTATGCATAAGAAATTGCAAAAGTATAACTCATTTCATCACTTTTCTTTAATTTTCTCAGAAGTATAACTCATTTCATCACTTTCATCTTCTTCCTCCTCTTCCATCACCACCTTAGATCTCCTGCTCCTAGTCCTCAATGCGACACCGCCTTTCAATAATCTGTAAGGAACTGCTCCACCAAACTTAGTGTACCTTAAGATCATATAAAAGTAACAACTTTCAGATACTGAGTATTATGATTAAGAGCATGAGATGGAAAAACGAGAGAAAGTTATAATAAATAAAATAAAAAAAATATAAATTAATTATAAAATATAAATTGGGCGCTCAGATATGATAATTTGGTAAAAAACCCAATTACAAGAAAAAAATCTTCATAGAGCACTACACTTACCTGAAGCATTATCATCATGATCAGTGTTATTTTCCTCAATAACACTTAATATCTCCTTCGCATTTTCCTCGGGTTCAAACCCAAATAGCCAATTTCGCGTTGTCACGAAAATTTCAACATTTTTTGGTAACAAAGAAGATCTCAATTTGTTAAGGATCCGACCACCAACACTAAAAGCAGATTCAGATGCAACAGAAGTAATTGGAATGGCTAGAATATCTCTAGCCATTAGTGCGAGTGTTGGATAAGAGGTAGACTGTCCCTTCCAATATTCAAGAACATCAAAACCATCATAATCAACAACAAGAGACATGGCCAAATAAGAGTCCACATCACCTCTCGCCGTCCTAGATGCAGAAATACGAGGAAAATCATGACGTAACTTGCGCATTTGGAACGGACGAGGAGGACCAAGGTTTGACGGAGAGGGTGCAACAGGAGCAGATTGAGTGGTATTCATATAACATTCATATAAAGCAACAAACGCAGCAAGCACATCATTTACCTTTTGTTCAACCATACAGCATAGAATAATAATCACTAAGGAAAGTCATCTTAAAACGTGGATCAAGTAAAAAGGCAAAAGACAGAACCATAGAATGATCGGACCAATATTTATCAAACATTTCCCACATAGGAGCAGCCATCTTTCTCACAGCATCACTAGGATCTTGGTGGGAATCAGTCAAAATCTTTTCAATACATATTATGCAAGAAAGGTACAAATTTGCAGTGGGATATTTTGAACCAGAAAAAAGCTTGGTAATCTCATAGAATGGCTCAAGAAAATCACAAATATCTTGAAGTGTATCCCACTCATTCTCAGAAATAATATCAACATCAATATCCCTTTCACGAACAAGATATAAATCAATAGCATCCTTTACCTCAAGAGCCCTATGAATCATGTCATAAGTAGAGTTCCATCTAGTGGAAACATCCAAAACTAATTTACCCTTTGATTGCAAACCTTTATCAATTTTAGCTTTCTCAAAATTTGTAAGTCGAAAATCAGAAGAATCAACATATATAACAACCGCACGTAACTTAGTCACGGAATTATCAACAAGTTTCAAACCCTTTTTAACAATAAGGTTCAAAATATGAGCACAACACCTTATATGAAAATACTTGCCATCTAAAGGGAGAGGAGAAGAGGAGTGCAAATCACGTTTTAGTTTTTCAACCATCCTATTATTAGAGGAAGCATTATCAAGTGTGATTGAAAAAACTTTTCTACCTATATTCCAGTCATTCAACAAACCTTTCACAAACATGAATATAGATTCACCATCGTGGGGTGGGGGAAAACGGCGAAAATTTAACAAAAGGGAATGCAATTTATAATCATTATCGATGAAATGGGCAGTAAGGGCAAAATATGAACGCGAAGTACATGCTGTCCATCCATCACAAGTTAAGCATATACGACTCTTACAAGATTGCATATTGTCAAATACTAGTTTTTTGTACTTTTCATGTTCACCCATTACGCATTTAGTTATCGTATATCTAGACACATCTTTGACATTAGGATTTAACCAACGATGCAATTCTCTAGTTTTAATATGCTCTACCATACTCAAACAATATCCATGATATAATATCGAATCAGCAAACTTAAGCACGTAAGTATCATGATCATACACAACATTAGCGTTTGGGTTATTTTTTATGAACTCTTTATAACCTTTACAGCCCTCAGTATGACGTTTATAATTAGTTGTACCTGCACTACCTGGTGCTGCCGCCTCATAATCGCAGTATTTACACTTTACCGTCCGTACGTCATTGGGGTACGATACATGGTACTGATCCCAAACCGGTGACGTAATTTTTTTATGTTTAACAACTCTTCTTTGTTCGGGAACAGCCACAGCAGGGTCAGCCATACCTTAAAAAAAAAAAAATAACACCATGGGTTATTTTCAAACAAAAATAAACCCTATATTCAAGCACAAATAGTCAAGGCAGCAAAGAACACAAAAATGAAGCAAAGATTTATAATATCTAAATCCTTCTGTTTTCCAAAAACACATATGACAACAGGAATAAGAAAGTAACTAATAGTAGTAATTCAGTTAAACTTTACAAAATATTGCAAGTGTTTCCAACGCATCTTCAATTTTATCAACAACTCGAAGAAAATTGAGAAAAAGATTAAACAGAGTAAAATCTATTGATGGAGATACAAAACCTAAAGTACATGAAATTCAGAAGGCATTTCTCGCCGGAAAACGTGGACATAGAACTCATGGGAGCAACTGGTCGAGAGCAGCTACGATATACTCCATTTTCGAGAGCAAGAACATGAAAAATGGAAAATAGAGAAGAAAGGAAAAGGAAACAGAAGATATTTAACCCTAGTTTCCATAATCTTTTTCATTCTCTGATTCAATTTCTTTTCCTCATAATTTAATTCCTCTTATAGTTAGATTGTTGTTTTCCACATAATTTAATTTAAGCAAGAACATGAACCGCCAGACCGAATTTTTTGGAAGAAGACTAAATCGAACAAAGATTAAACACGAAAAACAAAGATTAAACACAAAATACAAAGATTAAATACAAAAAACCCTAAATCTAACCCTAAACGAACACATTAAACCCAGAAAATTAAATACAAAATCAAATCGAACAAAAAAAAAATGGAAGAAGACTAAATCAAATCAAATCGAAAATGGAAGAACACAAAATCAAATCGAACAAAGATTTTAAACACAAAAAACAAAGATGAACAGATTTGATAGATATTAAACAAAAATCAATGAACTAAACTTGAGAAGTAGAAATACCTAAAACTCTACCAGCCGGATTGGAGGAGAAGGGATGGGATTGAAAGAGGGCCGCCGGTTTTAGTGAGAGGATGAAGAAGAGAGAGTTGGGTTAGGGTTTAGTCGAGCGGGAATTGGGAAATAAGGTATTGTATCAGATTCACTTTCAGGATGACGAAAATACATCAAATCCCTTTTTCATCCGGCGACGTGGCACAATCTTGACCACTGATATGATATTACCATTATAAATCCAACGGCTTAAACCCGTTATCCGTGTGCTATCAATATAACCAATAACATTTTATCATCAAATTGGACAATTATATAATTATATCTAAAATAATTTATTTGAGTAATATAAATATTTTATATCAAATATTAAATATTTTTATTATTGAATTTGGTCAAATTACATAATTTAGGCTATTTAATTCAAAGTAAAAAAAAAGGTGGAGTACTACACTAGTTTCATTTACTATAATCTATAATAGATCGAATTATGATAAGTGAACTTTGAATTACGATCGATTATTAATAATAGCCTATAAATTACTTTAGAGTTTAGAGTATTCAAGATCAATAATAACTAATAACTAATAGTAATAAGTAATAACATTGAGTTAACAGTCAAATGTCAATGATAGTCTATAAGTCTATAACTATAACTCTATAAGTCAATGATAGCCGAAAAATAACCGATCCGAAATACAGCCGAACCGAATAACACCCGTCCGAAACCGACCCGATCAACCGAATGAACACCTCTAATTATGACCGATCACATTAGTTGAAAATAACACACCCCATGGACAAACGAAGGTCAATTCAATCAGTGATGAAGATATATTATTAAGACAATCTAACAAACTTACATTGTGACATTAATAACATATTATTGTTGTAAATTGTAATTGTCTAATTGATATTAGATGAAGTCGATCAATTAACATGTTATGATCTATTAATTAACTTAGACGGAGTTGATTAGTTGAATTTGATGTCATAAAACTCATAACCTAACGACATCTATAAAACTTGATGTGAGGTTCCACCTTCTATATATCATTCCCATCATGGATAAACGCATGATCAATGACATTATGAGGCAACACGATGCGATTTTTTACCAAATTGGAACAGAATAATTGGAACATAATTGAACTGAATTAAATCATGGTTTAAATGAATTGAACTGAACCGATATCAACCAAATTAACCGGAATATCGGTTTAACTGAATTGAACCGAACCGATACCAACCAAAACTGAACTGAACAGAACTGAATCCCGGTTCAACTAAATTGAACTGAACCGATACCGACCAAAACCGACCGATTGTGACCGACCGATTCTGACCCGCATACCGATTGTGACCGACCGATTACCGATTTTGACCGCCCGGTTATGATCTGTATACCGATTACGACCTGCAAAAAACCGTTTTTGACCGATCGAATGTGACCTGTTTCCGGTAATGACCGGACCGATAAATACCGGACCCATACCGACCGACACCCGCAACCAGAAAAAAACCGGATTCGACCGGATACCGAATAAACCGACCGATACCGACCGGTACCGAAAGACTTATACGACCTGCTTTTGACCGACCGTTTTTTACCGAACCTGTTTTTGACCGACCTGTTTCCGACCTTTTAACCTGTTTTTACAGCCCTGCTCAAAACTCTATAATTGGCCTTATTGTGGAATGTGGACATTAGCTATGACTATGGCTTTCTTATATCTTTTTTTTTTTTTTTTTTTTTTTTTTTTTTTTTTTTTTACTTCTATCACTATATTTCAATAGAATTGAAGTATTATGGGAGTATTTTTTTGATTTTAAATTAAACGATCACATAAAATGAAATGACTTCAAAAGCACCCTCTTTTATGATTATGAGTTGCAACCTTTCTTCCTTTCTAAATTCTGATTATAGTTTTTATGAGCGAAATACACTAAATATAATGATGATGAAGTATAATTAATTGATAAAATATTTTTTATAATAAAGTATTTATTTTTTATTTATGAAAAATTATAAATGATGTTTATTTTTTAAAACATTACCGATTGTGTTTACAATCACAAATCAATTTAAAAAATAGTTTTATTATAAAGATGAAATACTTACGTGATATTTTATCTCCTTAATTTCGTTTAGATAGAAACCACTTCATATTAGAGAGTAACTCTTTTTTGTCACCTATTTAGAAGCAAGCTAGTGCGCACTTAAGTACTACTATTCCGTATGCCCCTTACTATCACGGTCTGTCCTACTTATCTAATTAAATTCTTATTACCATTCACTAGCAAAATTACTATGTATTAATTTTTAATTGAATATTGTGAAGATTATATATTTTTTTATTTTTTAATGTTTTTCTTGTTTAGAATATTTTACTTTGAAGAGAAAAATTTAATTAATTAAGACTTTTAAGACATATATATAGATGATAAAATATATCCACGTGACATCTCGTTAGATTCGTTTTAACGTATACTTTTTTATTATATATCTTTTATAATCTTTTATGATGAGGATTTAGAGATATTAAGATTTAAAATTTATTTTAAAAACTGTGAATGGAAAGAACATTAAAAAATAGAGAGAGTATTAGTTAACATGAAAATCACATAACACATACTATGAAAATTAAAATTTAAGCTCGTTTACGTTACCATTACTTAATAGCAAGTACAAACCGTCCCCTTAAGTGTCATTCTTTATTTCCATTTATTCTTAAATAAACAATAAAAATATCCAATTATATTCTCAACTCAAAGTTTATCTCCCCTCTCAAATTCCCTTCAAACAAACACCTTCTTATTCCTATTAAGACCCAATGTGTCACGAAGTCATTAAATATTATAATTTTTCAAAATATAATTTGCCAAAATATCATTAAAAAAGCTAAATATAATTGCATCTAATAAATAAATCTTGCAAAAGTAGCATACCGGAATTGGTGAAGTTCACTTATGTTTCATTCTTTAATTATACATGAACGTTTGTATTATTACGGTTAATTAAGATGTCACGATCCACAAAGCATTTGAGTTTTGAACTTTTGCACACACATTTATAGAGTTTGAAAGCTAATAATACATTTCATATAACATGATCCAAAATGTATGTAAATTAATTATTTCACACTTTTTATTAATATTATATTTATGTAGGAATAATGCGAGAAAATACGAAGCCACAGTAGCAATATATAATTAAAAAGCTTAAAAAAATAAGCCATAAAAATAAACTGTGAAAGTAAGTACGTAGCAGGGATTGTGACTCTACTGACCCCGTATGGTTTCACCACTAATTTTATGTGTTATTCCTAAAACTTTTTTATTATTATAAGGATAAAATTTAATATATTCAACCTTTTAAAATATATATAGATGCAAAAATTACTTAACAATATTGGAATAATCAAATTCATATATAATCTTATTAAAAACTATACTAACAAGGTACACTTTTGTAGTTTTAATAGTCCGGCCGGAAGTTAACTAGCTAGTTTTTTAATGGTAATTATCCTGTATCTTGTTACTTCCTATTTTTCTTTGTTTGTCCATATTTTTTAATAAATAAGCTTAGAACTTTATTAATTTTATAATTTTTTCTATGTATATTGCAAAAATTAAATATTTTTTCGATTTCTTTTATTATTCTCGATACCACTACTATAATCTTTTTTAATAAAAAAAATTGACTAGCAACCAAGATTCCTCTTCCATTTTTGGCTAATACCTAAAAATTTATTTTACTAAAATAATACTCATCTGTCCCATTGATATTGTAGCATAACGTAAATCTCTGTAAGAGCTTTTAAAAGTAAATATGCAATTCTAATGGTACGAAGGGACTGGTCTGTATAAAAATAATTGTGATAATATTTTCTAAACCCACAATATTTTTTTGTTGAATCGTTTATCAATCACAGTTTAAGTCCCGAATAAATTATACCTGCAAAGTTCAATACATATGAGCTATAGCCACTATAAATTATGAAAAGTGCAAGTATATTGTAATTAACTCACCACATTCCGGTGAAATAAACCTGCTAGAATTTAAAATGACCGTTGAGTTTCTTATATTACCTTTAACCTAACAAACATCTAACATATCTTCTTCCAATCACTTTATCACCTTCATTATTTTCTTTAATTTTGAAGCTCCAACAGCAAATCGACTTTCACCTTCCCATCTATATTATTAACCCATGTATTCTCATCACTTTTGCTTCACCTTTTCATCTCCATTTTTTTCACTCACAAATGGAAAGAAGCTGAATCAAAATAACCTAAATCAAGCAATCAACATTAATTATTATTAATCAATAAGTGGTAGTTCTGAAGTAACTCAAGTATTTGTCTTCAACATAGTTTCCAAATATTAGTAACATAGGAGTAGGAGTTAAATATACTTTCATATTTAACTAAAAGAAATTAGTATTATAATTAAAGGATAATGTACATGGTAGCAATAAACTTTTGCGAAATGTCAATGGTAGCAACTCTTTAAAATAAAATTCCACAAATAACATTGTATTTTTGGAATTTAAGATGTCGTAACATTAATACCCAAAAAACGCTACATTATATGTATGAAATTCCAAAAGTACAATGCTATTTTGTGGAAATTTTTTTAAGATTTGCTACTACTGGACTCAGTGCCATTCATGACAATTTTTGAGCCCTAAGCGAAAAATAAAAAAGGGCCTTTATATGGCAAGTTTCGATTATTTTTTCTTCAACTATGTAGTTCAGTAGTCGTGAACTTAACTGAAAAACCCAGTGTTGCAAGTTCAATCCATGTTAGGAGCTACTTATGCAAATACTAAATTTTAATTATAAGGATTAACTCAATTTGAGGTCCTTCATGAGCTGGCAGGGCCATCTCGTAAATTTTGAGGTCTCTGTGCCAAATTAATATTATAGATCCTTACAATTTAAAGAAAAAAAAATCAAAATACTAGTATATGATAAAATCTCCCATTCATTACACTAATAATACTTGGCTTATTATTACTTAGTTACTCTCGTGTAAAATAGTATACATAGAGCTGTTCAAATGTGATCCGACCCCAAAACCCGAATTGAAACCGAAAGTAAACCGACCCGAAAATGTGTTTCTTTTTTAGTTTTATCGAACCGACACTACCCGAACCGGTTGACAACCGAAAATAGGAAAACTGAACCCGAACTGTGACTAATAGTGACCGACCCGAGTCATATTCGACCCAAATCTTGCTCGAAACCGTAACTCGATCCAGCTAAAACCAACTTAACCCAAACGAAATTTTGATCGAAATGCTTTAAACCTGAATCAATTTTTAACATAAAAGTATGATCGACTCATATTCAATCATGTTATTAGTTAATATAATAAAGTGATGGATATTTTAATAAATTAAATTTTGTAAATATATGGTTTCGTATATTTAGACTTAATAGTCAATGGTCAATGTTTATTTAACTATTTTTAATCAAATTAGATGAAACGTGATAGAACTTTAATTTTAATTTACGGTCAAACAAGTATAATTAACAAAGTAATATTCACTATATATTTGCATTTTAACTATTTTTCTTTTAGTAAAGGAAATCTTATAATTAATTAAAAATGACTAACAACTTAATTTGATATTAACGCAAAACCAACC